>NC_091715.1:29178939-29481969 GCF_041296265.1 Equus caballus | reverse complement strand
TAAATTTTTGGCACTTTCCGATAATCAAGGCCTCAAAACTTTACCTCACAGGCCCTTTTCTCAGGAAACTACCTGAGAGAATGTGTTCCACTTAAACAAGGCCAAGAAAAAGGAGAATAGTGTTTAGGAACCAGGGCATCCAACTCAAGCGAGTGGTGATGGAAAACCCCAGGATGAGGGTGAAGAGAGGATAGCCACACAACAGACTCAACAAGCACCTTGTGAAGACTGCAGCAGGTCAGAAGGCTACAGGAGAGCTGTCTCCAGATCGAATGGATGGAGTGCCTCATGAGTTTCAACGTGTTGAGAAATTATTCAGACAGTGGGGGGAGGTTTGGGGAATACATTAGTGATAAACACGTAGAAACAAACTAAAAACATAAAAAAAGAATAACTACTTGGAAAATGAAAAGCTATGCAAGAAAATAAGAATAACAATAAAATATTACTTGGCTTAAAAGTGAATATCATTTATTGAGATATAATAATATAAAAGCAGAATACTGATCCAAACAAAATTATGAGATAACTGAATCAGGAAGATGGGGTATGTATGTGTTGGTGAGCTGGCTGGTAAGACATCACTACTAAATCACCACCTTCAAAAATAAAAAATCATGACAACATGAAAGGCTGGTGAGAATGAGGAGCAACGGGATCATTCATAAATTTCTGGTGGGAATATAAAATTGTACAGCCACTCTGGAAAACAGTTTGGCATTTTCCTATTAAACTAAACATGCAACTGCCACATGACTCACCAGTTTTACTCATGGGCATTCATCTTAGAGAAATGCAAACTTACGTCCACACAAAAACTGAACATCCATGGCAGCTTTATTCATAATAGCTAAAAATTGGAAAGAGTCTAGAGGCCCTTCAACAGGTAAATAGTTAAACTGTGATTCATCCATATCATGGAACACTACTCAGCAATGAAAAGGAATGAACTATTGATATAACAAACAATTTGGGAAAATCTCCAGAGAATTATTGTGAGAGGAATAAACCTATCCCAAAAGGTTACATAGTGTATGATTCCTTTATATAACGTGTTTAAAGTGATAACATTTTAGAAATGGAGGACATATCAGTGGCTAGGTATAGGGTGAGGCAGAAGAGAGCTGGGTATGGTTCTAAAAAGGCAAGAGGAAGGATCCTTGTGGTATTGGGACTGTTCAGTATCTTGGCTGTAGTGGTAGATACATGAACCTACACAGGTGACAGAATTACACAGAACTGAATACATACTTGAACACAAACACACACACACGAGTATCAGTAAAACTGGCAATCTGAATATCAGCACATTATATCAACGTCAACATGCTGGTAATATTATACTGTGGTTTTGAAAATGTTACCATTGAGGAAAACTGGGAAAATATTACATGAGATATCTCTGTATTACTTCTTATAACCGCATGTGAATCTAGAATTATCTTAATACAAAATTTAAATTTTAAATAAAACTTAAATAAAATGAAATTTTTACTAACTTCAAATAAACAAAATTTTTTATGGAATTCCCTACTCCCCAAAATGTTGCCATTGGGATGTCTGGAGAAAATGTACATGAGATCTAAAAACAAAATAAAATAAAAAACCTCATTGGGTTTGTTCACAATACTCTATATAGCCGAGTGTTGCACTTTTATTCAAAATCTTAAATCATTCCATTTTTGCTGTGCATTTAAAGGGAGATTTACTTCGGGTATAGGAGTGTAATTCAGCCAGACAGTGAGAAGAACATATAAAATCCTGCATTGACAGCACACCCCGTGAGAATTTGCTCGCTAAATTTGTGCTGGCGAGGCAGATTGATTATCTGGTTTCCAGTCGTTTCAAACGTCCTCCACTATATTTATAGCTAGCTCTAAGTTGTCCGTTGTTTTCTTGTGGAAATGTAAATAGCCAGTGGGTGCTCTCTTGGTTGATCTATGCAGCAGGAAAATGTGAAATCAGCAATAAAGGACTTGATTTATTCCTAGTTGCAACCCTTCTTTTCCTACACTGCACCAAGTTTGGGTACAATCAAAAGAGCTGGAGGGTAATTTCAGCTGTATTTGGTACCCTTGGCTGGAGCAGTCTGTTTACACTAGGTCACTCAAGCCCGTCCTTTCCTTGTGGGCCATTCACATGTCTTCTGGGCCAGTGTATAGAGTGCTTCCCTAGATGGTAGTCACTAGCCACGTGTGACTATTTACATTAAACCGTAAATTAATTAGAATTAAGTGAAATAAAAAATGTACTTCATCCATCACAATAGCCACATTTTAAAGGCTATATAACCAGTAATAAAGCCTCTGATATTTTATGCTTCTATAATTCTGTTATGGGAACAAACTATTTGCAAAAGATTCTATGACAAGAGAAGGAATTGACAGCGATACGACCAGTTCATGTTGAATAAAAACAAAACGAAAACTCAAGTGTTTGCGCAGTAAGGTAATACGCATGATGGAGCTGAAAGTCTTCTCTTTATATTATTTAGCTCTTCATTTTGTTTAAAAAATGTTCAGGCTGTTAGCACGGAATTTATGAGTATTGCACAACACTAGGTGTATGTATCTCTGAAACCATCAACGCTTGTCATGATCTTGGAGGCTTAGGTGTGTCAGCGGTACTATTCTTCTTTTCCCCACTCTTGATATATTTATCATTCTTTCTTATCTTCCTCCTCCTGCTTTTAGACTCTGACCAAGGAACCATGGAGGAAGAGTTAAAGCTGATTTTTTTAAACTGTTTTTAAATAATCTAAAATTGTTAGGTTTAAATAAAATTAGTACATTCATAAGAAAATTAAGTCGGTCATTAGAATAGTGGTTCTGGTAAATGAGATTTTCTTTCCAAAGTTGAGATTTGGGGCCAGAATCCCTCTCTAGTCCTGCGGTGTCGTCACACAGAAGTCAGAGAAGGGGAAGAATGTTCACCTTCATCTTTGTCCCCCGTGTCAAGGCAGAGTAATAGGCTTTCTTCACTCCAACTGCCTGACTCCTCAACTACTGATTCTTCTCTGAGGAGCCTGGAGTGAGGAGGAAACTTCCAGTTAGAATCTGTGGATTGAGATCACTTCATATTTTAAATAAGCTATTTGTCTGTTAGAGAGGAATCTTTAAATTTTTCAGAAGCATATTCAATATTGATTTCTTCTTACATATCACTGGCGTATGTTTATTCTTCGATGTTTGTAAGATTTTCTCGTAAATTAGAAATGTCACTGATTTTTAGGATTTTGTATTTTTTAATATTTTGTATATTTTTTGAATTAATAATCTGTTGCTTCAGTTATACAGTAACAATTAATATACAGTGACTTAAAGTCTAGCACAACACATTAATTGTCTCTGTTTTAAATATATGTCTTACTAAAAAAAAAAGTAGTGCAACATTAAAGGAAAGTAAAAAAGGAAATTTTTTATCAATCCATAATCCTACCGACTAATATAACTATTTGAATTTCTTCATTTTACCTCAATCTTTAGCTAGTGATCACTTGAAATAGTAGTTTATAGCCTATATATATATATATTTGCATGCATCTTTGTTCAGTTAATACTAGTTTAAAATATTTTCTGTATAATTATCACTTTTAATCATTTCAGTTGATGCATAAGGCCCATCAGTTTGCTATGCTACTACAACATAAATATTTTACATCTTATGATTTTTATAAATCTATTCTTTTATTTTTATTTTTTCTTAATATAATTATGTTAGTCAGCTTCCAAGATGGCTCCCAATGATCCTCACCTCCCGATATTCACGCCCTTATGTAGTCCCCTCCAATATTGACGAGGGAAAACTTGTGACCTCGGGATACTGCAGAGATAATGGTGTGTGACTTCCAAGGCTAGGTCATAAAAGGCAGGGCAATATCTTCCTTGTGCTCTGGGACTGTTACTGTGGGAGAGGCTGGCAGGCAGATGCTGAGGACACGCAAGCAGCCCTGTGGAGAACCCCATGAGGAGAGAAACTAAAGTCTTTTTCCAGAAACCAGCACTATCTTCCCAGCCATGTGAATGAGTCACCCGGGAACCTGATCTTTCAGTCCAGGTCAAGCCTTCAGATGACTGCAGCTCGGTAGCCTGAGTCTTGACTGAGACCTCACAAGAGACCCAAAGCCCGAAGTGACCATCTAGGCCACTCCCAAGTGTCTGACCCATAGCAACTATGGTAGATAGTAACTGATGATTTTTTTTAAGCCATTAAGTTCCAGGATAATTTGTTATGCAGCAATATCTAACTAATACAACTATTTTAACTACAGATAATCTGAAATGCAGCTTTTGTTAATGTATAAAAATGGTTTCTAGACAATATATTACCATGATTTATAAAACAGATTTGTTACTTCATCTAAATGGAAAGTTATGTCAAAAAATATAAGGGAGAAAGCAAACAAATATCCCAGGCATTATATATTAGACCTGAAAGTAATCACTATCAGCATTCTGAATTTTTTCTAAACAGACATTAATATAAACATGTTTACAAAAATGTGTACATGCTCCGGGCTGGCCCCGTGGCTGAGTGGTTAGGTTCGCACACTCCGCTGCAGGCGGCCCAGTGTTTCGTTGGTTCGAATCCTGGGCGCGGACATGGCACTGCTCGTCAAACCACGCTGAGGCAGCATCCCACATGCCACAACTAGAAGGACCCACAACAAAGAATATACAACTATGTACTGGGGGGCTTTGGGGAGAAAAAGAAAAAAATAAAATCTTTAAAAAAAAAAAAGTGTACATCCTCTAATACTGTTTTAAATTTTTTTTTCCTTAACAATACATAGTGATCATCTTTGGACTATATATATATCTAAATCATCATTGTTGATGGTTCTGTATCATTTGGTTTTATACATATACCTTAATATATTTTACTGATTGTCTCTTTGGATATTCAGGTTGTCTCCATCCATTTAGTGTTTTACCAGTACCACAATCAGTAGCTTTTTATTGACATTTATTTTCATACTTATCTATGTGTTTTTCTTATGATTAATTTCTTACAGCTAGGAGGAAAATCACATGCATACATTTATATTGGTGAGAAACACTGAAATCTATTCTTATGGAGGCTGTGGGGTGGGGGTCTAGCAATATTTGTTCCTTACATTTTCCCTGATGTGCCAGGACTATTCATTCAATAGCATTCAGTGTCTGCAGTGATTTAAAATGACTCCTTTACGATACACTAAATTCTCTTATTTACTTAGGTCTGTTTATAGAATCTGGATTAATTATGTGCTTTTGACCTATCAGTCCATTTAAATCCTGATGTTTCAATTTTTGTTTTGAATGACAGCTAGTTTATACTACTCTTTGCTATTCGGTACAAAAATTCTTACCTTAGACATCTATTACACAGATTTCTTGACTCTTCTCACCCACTTACTTGTCTGGATGAAACAGATAAACTGTAGAATAATTTTTGCTGTTTCAAGAAAAAGTCTCCTTGTGATTTTGAATTGGGATGACGTTATATACATAATTTGGGGAAAACTGATATAGTAAGATATTGAGTTTTCCCATTCAAGAATTAACATGTTTTTCCATTTATTTAAGTTTACCTTTATATGCATAAGTATTGTGAGTGAGAATATTTTTCCAGTATTCTTTTTTTTTTAAGATTTTACTTTTCCTTTTTCTCCCCAAAGCCCCCCGGTACATAGTTGTATATTTTTAGTTGTGGGTCCTTCTAGCTGTGGCACGTGGGATGCCGCCTCAGCATGGCTTGATGAGCGGTGCCATGTCCATGCCCAGGATCCGAACCAGCGAAACCCTGAACCTCTGCAGCAAAGCATGCAAACTTAACCACTCTGCCACGGGGGCCGGCCCCGCCGTTATTCTTTTTAATTAGTTATTGCTAGCATAAATGACAGCTTAATTTCATTTATTTTCATTTCATCTTGCATCTGATTCCCTTACTGAACTTCTCTGATTAGTTCTAGCATATTTTCAGTTATTCTTCAGGGTTTTCTAAGTAAATAGTTTATCAGTCTCATATACTGGTAACTGATAAATGTATATCTTTGTGTCAAGCATTTATACATCATCATCATCATCATCATCATTTCCTTTCTTATGGTTAGAACTTCCAGAATTATGTTGCATATTTGTTTTGATATTAGGCACCATGAACTTGTTCCTGCCTGTAAAGAAACACCTATAGTGTTTGAGAATTACTGTGCCAGTTGAGGAAACATGGAAAACTCAGAGAGAGTAATTTATTACAGCTGAGTTAGTTTACTACAGTCTGTATCCCTACCTCCTCACCTCCCATTCCACCCTCTACTCCCTTCTACTCAAATCACGCTTGCAAAAGTCACCAAGGGCAAATCCAGAGGACACTTTTCAGTCTTTTTGCTAACGAAATTTACTGCGGTGTTTGACACCATCGATCCCTTCTATAATTTGTAAATACCCTCCTACCTGGGATTCCCCAACACCCCTTTCTCCTATTTCTCTGCCCTCCTCAAGGCTCTTGCTTCATTCATCCTATGGAAGACAGGTCTCTTTTCTTTTCATAAGAGATGCTCTCTCTGAGTTTTCTTATCCACTGACAGGTTTCTGGAACTGATCCTGTAAGGTGATAACTTCCACCTCTGAAGATGTTCAAAGGCACTACAGGTAAAAATAAAGTCTGCAGCCTGTGGTCCCTTTCATCACATGCACCTCCAAGCCTGGCTTTCTGGCTCTTGCCCACAGTTTTTGTGATGAAGGTTTTAGAAAGCCCTAGGCTCAAGATGGTCGATTTCATAGGAATTCAGCCGATCGTTTTCATTCCAAGTTTCACGATCCTATTCTTTGCCAACGAGTGCCCAAACTTTCATATGAGAAACTTGGCATTTCTGTGACTTGAACTGTCATTGTAATTCAGTAACCCGCACACTTAAATTTTGTGTTTGATTTTCAGCAACATCGGCCCTGTGCCTACAAGAAGTAACATCTTTTTTTAGGACTGACAAGGAAACTCTGATTCTTCGACTATAACTTGAGCTGGGATTTAACAATCTTGGGCTTGTCATTTTCTCTTTGTAAGCACTCAAGAGAACTCAAAAGAATCTATCCCACATCACAGTCCTTTCAGTTGTCATTACGGCCATAACAATCAAGTGCAGCAGTCACTTGGGCTCCCAAGGTACAAGTTTCATTTGACACTTTATCAAAATCAAACACAAGTGATAGCTTGATTAATTGTGAGGTCACCACATGCTAGGTTTTACTAGCATCCCATTCCTATTGGCAAGGAGCTCAGCACTGTGCCCAGGCCCAAAGGCATGACCAAACCAAAATCCTATCTTTGAGAGTCTATCTCCAGGGACCGCTACTGGTACCAATAGTGTATCAACCTGGACCCAACCAAGACAAAGAAACAACAGAGTAATTTGAACAGGGAAAAATTAATATAAAGAATTATTAACTCTAATGGGATTGGCATGATGATGGATTGGCTAGTAAGAAGTAAAGATACCTAAAGAATATAGAAATGGCACATATAAGGAGAAGCCACTATGCTAAGGCAAAGATAGAGCACACCAAGAAGACACCTCTCTCTCCAGGACTGAAATCCAGACCTTCTTGGAGAGGGCACAGCCCGGTTCACTGAATGGCAGAGAAGTTGCTGTGGTACCACACTGGGAGAACTTGCTAGAAATCTTCCCTCTAAGATGAAGAGAAAAATAGTTCACGGGGCGGCATGTCATCAGAGACGCCGGGGCAAAACCGCTTGAGAGAGAGTGCCAGGGGAAGCTACTTACTGCTGGCTGCCGCAGGCCACCATGTGCTGCAAGAGCTGGGAGCTGGAGAAACTTCCCGCGCTGCCTGATGTTGGAGAAAGCCGTGGGAGCTGTAGGAGCCAGCCCAGCCAACACACAGGAACCAGGAAGCAAAATGCTTCCTCCTGCACTGTATCTCTAGCGCCCCCTATTGACTAAGATTCTGCGTATCAGCTGGTAAAGGGAAAATATTTAAAGAGCCCGGATTCATTTTCAGAGAGCAGTCTAAAATGGTGCATTTGGATCTGAGAGGCAATAAATTGATAATCAGCACCAGAACATGTAACATGGAAAGGATTAACAACGCAAATATTTTCTCCCAGTGTGTTTCTTGTCTTAAAATATTGTTTAGAATATTTTTCACCTTGAAAAACTTACATTTGTAGACTGTCAGAGTTATGTGCTTTTTCTTTATGATTTATGGAAAGTTTTAATGTTTCAAAAGGATTTCTTTTACCTGAAGGTTACAAAATTATTCCCTAAACTCCTTTCGGTGCATTTTAGGCCTAAGTGTAATGATAAGTGTTACACTACACTTGTCAGATTTAATCCCAGCAAGCTATTTAAACTCTTGAAGTTTCCATTTCCTCATCTGCAATAGGGGGATGATAATGTTTACCTAATACGGTTGTTATGAGGATTAGGTACATTTTATCTAAAACATTTAGAGTACTTGGCACATGTTAGGGGTCTAATATATAGTATTGATTGTGATTTTTAGTAATAGTTAGCATTATTATTATTATTAGCATTGAGTTTATAATATATTTATACAATTTTGAATCTTATATTTTTTATTAAAAATCACATTTATTATAAAAACATTTCGTAAATGTAATTGTATTTCATTTAGTTGTTTTAGAATTAATTTTTATAAAATATTGAATTTCATAGATTACATAGTGTATCTCCATTAACTAATTTCAATAAAAATAGCTGACAATGTTATTTATTACAAAAAAAATTTTGTAGTGATTATTCACAATATCATTTTCCTAAGAGATATCACAAAATCATAAGATACATTACCACAGAATTCTATACAATCCCTACCCCGTCTTGTACACTCACAACGATTAAATAACGTTCTTCCTTTTCTGCTAACAATTTGAACATGATTTATTCTCTGATACAATTTTATATTTTGTTTTGAAATATTTTATTAGCCATAGCAGGAAATCTTGTATTAGATTACCCAGTGTGTTGTCCATTGGATAGGTCAATTTGGCAGTTAGAAGACATTTGATCCTGTCCAAAATGTCCATGAGCATATTTGGTCCATGCAAAATGGTTTTGGACAGGATCAAATATGACCAAATATCAAGGACGTTTTGGCATGGACCAAATGTCTTATGGACAAAATGTTGTAACCATGGGCCATCCAGGACCAGTTCAACTGACTCCATCTCTTATCAACAGAGTTATTAAGAATTGCCTTTCAGGGGCCAGCCTGGTGGCGCCGCGGTTAAGTTCACATGTTCTGCTTCGGCAGCCTGGGGTTCACTAGTTCGGATCCTGGGTGTGGACTTACGCAGTGCTTCTCAAGCCATGCTGTGGCATGTGTCCCATATATAAAGTAGAGGATGCTGGGCACGGATGTTAGCTCAGGGCCAATCTTCCTCAGCAAAAAGAGGAGGATTGGTGGCAGATGTCAGCTCAGGGCTAATCTTCCTCAAAAAAAAAAAAGAATTGCCTTTCAGAAAAGGTGCAAAGTCACACAGCCAGAGCATGCACAGAAGAAGAAACCTTGACCTGAAATGACTGCAAAACCAGAGATCCTCCTCCCCACGGAACAAAGGACTAGGACACAACTGGAACTTGAAAATTGGACCCTTATTAAAAGCGAGGAGTCTCTCGTTCAGGAAGATGTGGTGTTAAAATTCCTTCCCCACCTCATCATAAATGTTTAGAATCCTATCATAAAAGTTTAGAACCTCATCATAAATATTTAGAACCCTGTCGTAAATGTTTAAAACCTTACCATAAATAAATTCTTGAAGCCCACCAATCAAAACCTGTCCCGTGAGTGTTTCCACATGCCAGCCCTTTCTCCCTAACCTCTTAAATTTTGCCCCAAATCCTGAATCAGAGACAGATCTGAGGGCACACACCTCTTGTCTCCCTGCAGAGCAATCTTGCAGAATAAAGCTGACCTCTCTTCCCAAAGGCCGATGCCATAATTAGTTGGCTTTTTATGCACTTGGGACAAGAGAACCCCAGTTTTGTGCTGTAACAATGTCTTATGGATGTTCTGGACAGGATCAAATATCAAGAACCTTTTGGCAGGACCAAATGTCTTATGGACATTTTGGATCAGACCAAACGTCCTGCAAGGCAACTGCAACTTGGCTAGACTAAAGTTTAAAGATTATTTAAACACTAATCTAGGTGGTGTTATAAGGCATTTTGTAGATGTTATTTAAATCCATAATCAGGTGATTTTAAATAATGTAGATTATCAAAGAAAATGGGGATGAGCCTGATTCAATCAGTTGAAAGGCCTTCAAAGCAGAAATGAGTCTTCCCTGAAGAAGAATAGATTCTTCTTGTCCACAGTAGTTTCAGTTCATGCCCCAGAGTTCCAGTCTGCCATTCCTGATGGCCAGCCCTATTGATTTTGAACTTGCGTAGCCGGACCACACAATTATGAGGAAATGGGAAGATGTTGGTCAAAGGGTACAAACTTTCATTGATAAGATGAATAAGTTCTGGAGATCTAATGTACAATATGATGATTATAGCTAATAATGCTGTATTGTATACTTGAAATTTGCTGAGAATAGATCTTAAGTGTTCTTACCACACACACACACATACACACACATACAAGGTAACTATGTGAGGTGATGGATGGGTTAATTATTGTGGTACCTAATTATGGTAGTTGTTTCACAATGTATATGTATTTTAAATCATCACATTGTACACTTTAAATACTGTATATACCATTTTTAATTGTCAATTATACCTCAATAAAACTAGAAAAAAAACCAGTTCAATTTAAACCTCAGATTTGCAGATGCTAGAAACCAGAGCAGGCTTGCTAACACAATCAGTGGATGAGAGAATCAAGATTAAAATCTTGACAGACTGGAATAATGAAGTGAAACTAACAAGGAAAATTTTAATTAAAAATAAAACCTACAGAAAAACAGACAAAATCCTGGCAAGATAATCTTTGTCTTGTTATGTTAGCGTCCAGGGCTTGGTGATCAGCTTACCGGAATCTGAATCCTGGTGCTACATGAAAATGAGTCCCTGGCAATGACACTTACCTCTTTGTGCATCAGTTTTCTCATTTGCTAAGTGCAAATGATAAGGATGATGGTGATGGTGATGATGATGATTACGATGATGTTTGATGCTGCCTACATCGGAGGTCGACTGTGAAGATTAAACAAAAAGTTACAGAAAAGCACCTATAATCATCTCTGGCACACAGTAACTCTCAATAAATGTCTGTTGCTGTTTTTGCTGCTTGAAAATTTTGCATAAAGGTAAAATCTTTAAAGTCACGCACAAATAAAGTTGAGAAAAATGAAGAAACCATGAGGCGTTGGGATATCACCATTTCCATTTGAAGCAGTCATCTGATGCAACTTGGGAAGTGTAATGACTGCAGTTTAATGTATGGACTTTGCAGTAGGACTGACTCAGAATCAAGTCATGTCTCTGATATTTACCAGCTATGTGACTTGAGGAAAATTAGTAAACCTCTAATAATCCCAGCCTTGTTTCTTCATTTGTAATAGGGAGTAATAGTAGTGACTGCACCTTAGAGCTATTGCAAAGATTCAGAGAGACGTTGCACAGACCTGGACAGAGTGATAGCTCAGCAATGAGATCTACTTTTATTACTATTATGTGACTGCTGTAAACATTGTCCTTTATTACTAGAACACAGTCCAAGGCTTGAATGTCACAATATTCTGGGGAACTTTTCGAATTCTCTAATCAAGAGAAGAAATATTTCCATTAGCTTAGTGTTACTCTCTTAGCTATGCAAAGCAATATTTCTGGAATAGAAAATCCTGTCCTTTTTTTCTCGTTGGCTTTCTTGGTCCCATTCCTTATGTCTATTCCTAGTGTTACTTCCTGTGTTCAGTTCCAGTTCTTGACAGGTTTGTCCTGAACAATGGCAAATGCCTTCTAAATATCTCCTTCAGCTTCCAAAGTTAGCGAATCTCAAGATTGTAGAGGGCAGGCTGGGGTAGGTTGTGAGAGCCATAATTTTTCAATGGAGAGGGTTGACTGATATCAGATCATATCCACATAACCACCTCCATTCTTCTCACACCTGTCAGATTCCATTCCCATAGCATCTTTGAGCAGCATGGTCTGTATGTATTGTATGTTGTTACGGGAATTGGGGAAGAGTCTCTTTTCACTTGCTACTGGACCAGGCTTTCAGAAACACTGCTTTCCACTGTGTCTCTATAGGCAAATAATAGTGCATTTATTGACCACTCGCTATTTGTCAGGCATACAGTGTCTCACTGTATCCTCAGATGAGACTAGCTCTTGGGCCCATTCTAATTACGAGGATACTGTAACTTGGAGACCTAACACCACTAAAAGGGAAGAAGCTAAAATTCAGTGTCAAGTCTTTCAGTACCAAAAGCCCAGAAAAATAACTATTTCCTGTTGTGTATCTAATGGAGTTTCTACTGTGTTGGGTTTCATACAGATTGCCACAAATTTATACCATACAGTCCTTGCCCCTGTCCTCTAGTTGTTTTTAAAGCAAGTGACCCATAACTAAAGTAAACTTGAAATACTCACAATCCTTAGTTGCCATTACGCATGATATTTTCTCATAACTGCGGAGGGAGAACAGAGAAGAAAGAGCCCAACTTATCAGAGATGACCTACAGAAAAAGGTAGAGTTTGGATAGGATGCGGAAGGTGGAAGAAACAGGTTAGGAAGTTTTTAAGAAATCCTAAAAGTGGAATAGGTAAAAGCAACTTGCCAATTGGCTTGGTGGTGATGAATATTAGGGACTGGGAAATGGGAAATAAATTTAATTAGGAATTATTGAGCCATTTAATTGCCATAATTGATTAGTAAGCACTGGGGAGCCATTTCAAGTTCTCGAGCAAGAGACTGAAAGATTTATGCTATGGTTTTAGAAAATTAGTGTGGTAGTGATGTGTTGGAGAAATAGGGCAGAGGAGAACAGGATGGCAGGGGCACTGGGGGAAGATGTTATCATAAACTATGTTGGTTACCATGGTGATGGCAAGGCAAGGCTACATGCTAGAATCAGGATGGAGTGACCTGTGTGTCCCTCTTTCTCACCAATCTCAGTACTATTGCCATAGATGAACATCCTGGACATTAATTTTATATTTAACATTAATTATAACTCACTTTAGGATTTTGAAAAATGGATCCTTAACTTTCATGTTACAAACTGCTGCTATCATTTTCTTCTAAGATTCTTCTTAAAAAGCATGGAAACCACAGGTATCTCTGTGCCTCTGGATACTTCAGATGAATCAAAATTACTCCGGTTGTTTGTTTTGGGAAACAGAACCAAAGCTGTCAGACTAGACCAGTTCTCTACCTAACAACCTTCAACTGTGTCATTTTGCTTTTTAAAATTAAAATTTGGATTTCTAGCTCCCCTGAATCCTCTCCATCTCCAGCCCCTTTATATGATGTCCCACTTATATTCAAACCATGATTCCACTAATATTATGAATAGAACTTTGCCTTTTCACTCCCAGGTCACAAGAGACTGGGGGTAAAAACAGCATCATAAATAGTGTAAAAAACAGCTTGTTTACTTTCTCCCTTCCTTTTGTAACTGAGGACTGTGGGTCTCTACTTGACTTAAAATTCCTTCCAACTACACCTCACTACAATTCTGTTCTGCCATTTTCTCTGTTGTAATTTGGCTGTGATGTCAATCTCCTGTCCCACTCCACGATCAGGGCCTTGATGTCCCCTTCCATTTCCTTTGCCTTGTAGATTCAACTCTTGCTGTTAATATTACCCTAAATGGGGGCAGACATGCTTTATCTCTGCTTTGGCTAGACCGTGGTACCAGCCACTGAGCAGGGCTGCCTGACACTCTCAGGCCTCTCAGGAGTTTAAAATGAGGTCGGTTTTACTCTTCACTCCCCTTTGTTGGATTCCCACTGGGACCAGAATTCTGGGACTGGGATAGTATATGTGATCCACATTGAGCTCTATGTAAATCTCCAACCCCTTCTGAATCTGAGCTATTATTCTTGAATCACATTTGTGAGGCTAGACTCTGGCTCTCCTTGGAAAGCTTGTTCTCAGAGCTTCTTAGTTCTCATGCAAATAGCCCCAATGTTTGGCAAGCCAAACATCTAGTGCGCATGTAATTTAGAAAATTCTCAACCTGAAAACCCCTGCTACATAAAGACATGGAATTTTTCTTGTAATGAGCTTCGGACAGTGAAAGCATCAACAGCTAGCTTCTTTAAGCAAACTGGAGCAGAGGAGCAGCAGGAAGGAGCTGGGAAAAACATGTGGGAGAATTTTTTCTCTTTTTGAGAAAGTCTATACTGGTGTATGTCTTTGATTTAAAACATCTGCCTCAGTCCTTTTATATTTTATAGCCTATACCAGAAAAAGCATATTAAATGCTATTTTCAGACCATTTTTTCGATTTAGAGGAGCGGTATAATAACTTATCTGTTATTCTTCATAGTGTTTGGGAGGAGGATATTCCCCCCCCACTCCTGTTTAGTTCTTATGGCTGGACTAATAATAACATTAACACAAGACCTGGGGCTGGCCCTGTGGCATAGTGGTTAAGTTCACGTATTCCCCTTCTGTGGCCCGGGGTTCATGGGCTCGGATCCTGGGTGCAGACCTACACACCGCTTATCAAGCTGTGCTGTGGCAGGCATCCCAGATAAAAAATAGAGGAAGACGGGCACAGATGTTAGCTCAGGACCATTCTTCCTCAGCAAAAAGAGGAGGATTGGCAGCAGATATTAGCTCAGGGCTAATCTTTCTCAAAAAACAAATTTAACACAAGACCAGATTAACAGGAGAAAAACAAGTTTAATACATATGCAAAGGAGATGATAAAAATGATACTCAGAGAAATGACCAAGGCAGGCAGCTTTTATATCTTTTCACACAAAGAAACAATAAATTTGTGAGGATTTGACAGGACAAAGAAACTTAGATTTGGGTGCTTAATTAGTAAGGAATTTAAGCAGAGTTTGAGTTTGGGGTAGTAAATTAGTAAAAAAGTAAAAAGGTTTGTTTATATAGGCTTCTCAGCCCTGAATTCCCTAGTCCTGGTGATAAGGATATCTTTCTAATCCCTGATGCAGGGAGGGTACTGTAGAAAAGGAAGAACTATTCCTCTACCCTCTAGATTCTTCTGGCGTGTCTAAGAATTAGATTGACATGAGACAGAACAGCAGGAGAAAATCAAACAAAGTTTAATAACGTGTATAAGTGTGAGAAACTCCAAAATGCCTGAAGCCACCACCTTAAATACCATCTTCTGCTAAGGACAAAAGAGGATGTTGGGAGTAGTGGTTTGGGAATTCAAAGGGGAGGAGGGCAATTTACATGAAGATAGAAAAGCAAATGTTTGGTAAACATGTTGACCATGCTTTGTAAAGACAATGAAAGATGGAGAGGACTTTGATTAAATGGCCCTTGCTAGGTTCCTCCCTGTCTACCACACCTAGTTTATGTTATACGATAGTTCTCTATGACATTAGCTCCTCCCTAGAACAGGCCTTCTATCTTAAATTCTTTTAGGCAGTTAGGGGGAAGGTCAAAGTTTCTTCCTGAGTCTTTTGTTCTTAAAAAGTAATAAATCCAAAGAGACATATTTTAGGGTGGCAAATTCTGATCTCCCACAGTACTTTTCTCA
This sequence comes from Equus caballus, assembly GCF_041296265.1. Classification (NCBI taxonomy): domain Eukaryota; kingdom Metazoa; phylum Chordata; class Mammalia; order Perissodactyla; family Equidae; genus Equus; species Equus caballus. The sequence goes on along the minus strand of NC_091715.1, from coordinate 29,466,312 downwards.
TGGGAGATTTATTTCCTGTTTTCAAAGGGAACAGAAAGAGTAGGGTCAAAATGCTCTTTCTGCATCAGCTGCTTCTTAAGTAACTTTAATTCAAAATAATCAATATGCCATTGTGGTATATTTTGGGGTGGCCTGCCTGGGCCCCAATAATAGTTAGGCTTACTTATGAAGCAATATTTGAATCACCACCTCTTGCATATGCTCTTTGAGCCCATCAGATTTCCATTATTGGTCTTTTACATCTGAAGGATAGTAAAATACGCCACCTCAAAATATGCCTCTTTGGCATAAGGATTATTTTGAGAAACAGTAGACACATGAGAAGCTCTGAAAACCTAGTAGAAGTTACTCTTTTATAAGAGATATTTACATTTATAAGGGAAAGCTCCATTTGTAAAAGTGTCTCCCTCTCTGTACCAGGAAGAGGAAGATGACTCTAAATCACAAGAGAATCTTATCAAAGGAGAGGGCACCAACTTAAATCTGCATAACTGTAGGTGCCCCTGACACAGGAAGGGTTAATAATCACTGGAAAAGGCTTGCCAACAAACTGTGACCCAGAGGTGAGAAGGCCGGTCAGCCAATGACGGGTAAGACCTCCAGGGTGGGGCAACCTAAGACAGGCGCGGTCGCCTGGGGGCACAGATGGAGACACAATGTCGATATTGGGAGCAGGAGGGGCCGTTGCCTAGGAGACCTTGCCTGCTCTGAGATAAAAATATACGAGCACAGCAATAACATGATAATATCAAAACAGAGGCCAAGGGAGGACTCCTAGAGAAATCACTAAGAATTCTTGGCATTCACTAATTACTTCATCCAGAACACCTCTGTATGTTTAACAGATGTAAGCTATGTATATATTGAAACACTGGTTATAATAAACTCAATGTGGCCATCAGCCCTCTCTGCATCTATCCTGATGTGTACATTGGATGGCGACACCGACACATAACAACCATACCCGGTTTACTGAGCATTTCCTGATAACCTCCCATAACTGGTTCCCTACTCCCAACATCTTCTTTTGTCTTTAGCTTGAGATGGAATTTAAGGTGATGGCTTGGGCCATTTTGGGGAGTTACTCAGTTTTCCTGGGTCTCTTCCAGATATACAGCATGTATTCATGTTATTAAACTTCTGGTGTTTTTCTCCTGTTAATCTGTCTTTTATTACAGAGGGTCTCAGCCAAGAACCTAGAAAGGTAGAGGGAAAATTATTTTTGCTCCCCTACAGTTTTACGCTTATTAGGGGTTTTATAGGAAATCAAAATGAATTTATTTCCCTCAGATTCAAAGTAAAGGTAGACTGTGATACAACTAAAGGAAATATTTTGCTCTATTTATAAATATCTGTTCAAAACAAAACTAAATGTATTTCTTTCATTCTTCATTTAATTACTTTATTGAAGATATTGAGCTATCTTATTTTAATACCTTTAATTTTATTTAATAACTATTTAATTTTGTTTGAACTTTACCTATTGCCTGAACATTTTAAGTATTCCAACTCAATAGAAACCAGTATAAAAAATGCTTTAATAAAAGTGTCTCAGAGTTTCAGCGGACTACTTAAAATTCATTATTTAAATGCTTGGATTTTACTTAAAGATGAATGTCATTTTAAAGAATCTTGGAAGACTTATTCATGACCTCACTTTCAAAATAAGAGTGTCATCTATTTGCATTAAGTTTTTTTCCCACTTAATAAAACCAAAATTTTACATACCTCACTGGATCACCTTGGTCATTAGGTATAATACTTACTGTAATAGCTGAGAGACATGTGACATATACAGTGAGATTGACTTATGTGGGTGAGGAAAATAGTATAGCAAATGATCATCTCATTGGTTAGATTTTTCTGATTTGGAAATCAAGATAAAAATGGCTTGATTAGTGTGGAAGATGTGGAGTTGCACCTTCTAGTGCTCCTTCAATGTAGGACATGCTGCCAAACCATGTGGAGTGTGGTCAAGTGACTGGCTCCATTTGTGAACTCCTACAGTGCCTGTCTCAGCCACTCGGCCTGAGGATATACTCCACAAGGCCAGCCTGCATCCTCTGACTGCTTGAGTCAGGGTATACTGGCTCAGACATTTCATAGTGGTGCCAAAAATTCTGAAGGGCAATCCCTGTCATGCTGGCCAAAGCCTCAAGGAGCCTGTGTAGCTATTTTACTTCTTACTCTGTCCAAATCTGCTCCCTCTCCATTCCTTACACGGAAATTGATCCATAATAAATCTCTTACCCCAGGCTCTGTCTGCTTGTAGCAAACTCAATTTGTGACAATTAAGGATTGAATGTTACACTTTTGGGGTCCCTACTGATGGTTATAGAGCAGTCTTTTCTGGTAGCTCAAAGTTGTCTTGAATGACAATGTCAGACTCTCTCCATCCATCTATCCATCCATCCATCCTTGATCCATATTTGCAAGTACCTTTTATGTGCTGTGTGGGGGTCTTGGACTTTAAGGAGCTTCCAGTCAGATGGAAGAGACAAGATATTAAGTGCAAGTTGACTATGAAAGGAGACAGGACAGCAGTAGAGAGAACTGTAAATAAATAAACCAAATTGATGGCAAGTAAACCAGATTGATGCTGTAAGGAGGTACAGAACTACAGTGGTAGTAGTTAACCTCAGGGTTTATTATATTTTAAGGATTTTATTTTTCAGTATCCAAGTTCAGCAGCAAGTGTTAGCTCCATGATCTTCAAAACATATCCCCCGTAACTATGAGAATCAGTCTCCAACTGCATTTTGTAGCCAGCTCATAGGTGTTTGTAAATATTGGAATCTGATCTTTTCCATTGCCTTGCTAGACACACTGCTTTCTTGTTACTTCTAGATACATCTATAGAAAGAAGCATCAATAGAAGAAAGTTAAATTCGTTTCTCCCCTAAAATGCAGAAGGTAGTTCAGAATTTAATGCTTGGATTGACACTTGTCTTCATTCTATTCTAATAGATCTTTATCTCAGTCCTCCATAAACTCGTGGGATCCTATTGTGCTCTAGTTTAGATTATATTCAAATTGAAGAGCAGTGGTTTCATGTTTTTCAAGTTCTGCAAGTGTTTTTAACCTCAAACCATTTACTAGAGCCCCCACATTAGAGTATGTTCATTTCACTCTCTGTTGTTTGAGAAAAATATATAAGCAAAATTTACTCTGAATTCATCAACACTTGAAAATAAATTTTCATTTTATTAGCTATTCAAGCTGGCACGGACATTTGTAAGATCATGTTTGAAAACATGTATTTGGCAAATTATTTTTCTTACTGTTTCTTGTGCATGGGGACATAGAGAGACTCAACTGCTTCTTATGTTTCTGCTGCCCCTCATGTGTCCACAGCCTCGCATTAGGGGTCCATATTCATAGGTAGTGGAAACCTGTCACTATTTTACCATTACAAATCTGTTATTGATGTTAAGCCGAGATGTTTTGGATGGATTTCATTGACATCTTATTAAAAATGTAAAAAACAATGCAATACTAATAAAGTTTGTCTGTTTCCCTGTCATTGGACTTACACACAATGGGAATATTCTGAAAGAGATCATGTAACTTTGAAATACTAAATAAGCTAAGAATGTCTTACATTGTGCTCGATACGTCGTAGTTTCTGGTTAATTTACTTTTCCCCTTTCCTTGTGAGCCACTCCTCTATTACCAGGGGTCCTCAGCTGACCCTACATTCTTCAAACCAGACTCCCTATGAAAGTGATGACAGGCCATCTTCTAGTTTCCCAAGCCCCCACGGTCATTTCGTCCTGGTCCAGTTTTTCCCTTGCCTAGGCATCAATATTTATAACCTTTAAGCTAGTAATTTATAGTTAATCAAAAATATTCTTCAGCATTGCTCTAACCAATGAGAACACACATTTGAAGTGAGATTTCAGATATTTGACCAGACGATTGAGGAAATATGTTTTAATAAGGGATTCTGTCAGAGAGAGTTCCATCTTAACACAGTGTTCACGGCCTCCTTTAATAACTTATAAGACCAGCTCTGACTTCATTCTGTGTTACTATCTGTTTCTAAAAACCCCTGCATTAGAATAGTTTGATTCCAGATATTTCGAAACATAACTATCCCTTCTTTTTTAATGCTCATTAAAAACATCCTGAAATCTTCTAAGAGGTAAAATGAAAATAACCTAGAAAAATTACATAGTCTATGTTTTAGCTACTATATGGTTGTCTTGTAAAATAAGTACATCACATATTTCTAAAGAATGGTATAATGAGAATGAGCTTGCTGTGTTTATATGGGTTCGTGCCATCACAGTGGGAGTTTCAGCTTTTGCTTATCAGCGGGTTGCGGATGTTGATTCACATAATATATTTAATGCTATTGCCTCTCCTCTGAATTCCTTGAAATTAACCATTAAAGATGTAAACAGCAGAACAGCTAATGGGTTCCTATGGTTTACAAATAATTTTTCGACTCCGCTTTATTAGGCACTATAAGGCTGGTTGCATTACCAGAGCAATCTACTGTATATAGAAGTTCTACCCTTTGGGACTAAGGCAATGCTATTTACTGTTTTAAAGTAATCTCTATGTCTTTCTGAATATTTATGTTTTGCCCTTGGATATTTTTATAATCACATTTATTTATATTTATCCATTAAGTCAAAAAAAGTTTATAAATTTATAGCATACATACAAACACATATATACAGGATTTTGTACAGGATTTTGCCCAAACTTAAGTATATTTAGGTATTGGAATTTTTCAGCTTTGCCACAATTCATTCCAGGAAACAGTATTTTAAACTGTGTTAACAATAGATTACAGAATTTTCCCATAGTTATATGCTCTTAAAAAGAAAATATGTACTGATAATTATTAATCAAAGGTAATGGTTTAAAATAGTGAAAGTAGGCTCTAACAGAGAGTTTCCAATTTCTCAAATGTTTTACAGAAATTGCAGCCTCCGCTTATCTTACCAGATAATTAGTTATGCAACAAGTGAGATAATTTATGTGAAAATAATTTATACAAATTTACAGTTTTGATAAGTGGACATATATTTCTATACCAGGTGAATATTTAGGAGCTCTTACATGGTCTAAAGACATGTTCTAAGATCTTGTTCTGCTGTAATGAAATCATTGGAAGACATTCACTTGCAGGGACTTAGGCACATTTAGATCAAACTTAAAAACCATTTTAGGGCACTAAATTAGTTCATTAACACTTAGTGTAGAAATGTTCATGTTCAGAAACAACAGTGACTTTTGGGGCTTCAGATAACATGCATTCTGGGTTACTGCAATGCCCAGAGAGTAGCTGTAGCTCTACTCCTGTTCCACTCACTCAAGGATATTGAAACACAAATGAGTAACAGTTACATTATGATAGGGGATCTTGTGAGTGTCTTTGATCCATTAAAAAGAACTAAATAAACTGAAACTCTGGAAGATTATCACTGACTAAAAAAAAATGACTTTCGATGTCCTTACATATGATAGAGACATTCTCCCATGTCGTAGCATCATGGATGAGCTGGACTGTTATAAATATAAAAAGTATAGTACCAGCATTAAAATTCACTGGTCTCATAGATTGACCTAACCAACAAAAATATACTAGCTATAGTAAACATTAAATATTTAAACAAAAATAATAACTCTTTCTATGCAAATAAAGTTACATGCAAATAATCTTATAACTTTAAATTAAGAAATTTGGATAGACGTAGATAGTACAAGCTGCTTTAGAAAGTTTGCTAAAGGAAGTTTGTTTTCTGTAATAACTTTCTCTGAAGCAAGTACAGTCATTCAAAATTATTCCATTGATTTCAAGTCTTTACTTAAAATTAGAAGGATAATAATAAGCCCTTGTTTTAGATGGTTAGGTTGGTGGTAGTGGGTTTCACAATGAATTGCAACTTCAAACGGCTGACCCAGCATCTTTTCTTCTTTTTGTCCTATTTTCACTTTATTCATCTCTATAAATAAAGTTGTAGATCATTAATCCAAAGCAGTGCTAGCAGTAAACTTTCTTTAACCCTTCATAGCCATAGCCAGTTGTGCAAACATGTAACTTTTGGTCTAGCAGCCTTGAGGAGAAAGGTTTAAGTAGGTAACTGAAGCCTTGCCCCTTTCTCTTGCTCTGTTTCTACAAATTAAAGCCATGTTCAAGAAAATCGCTTTTTGAACACAAGATCTGTTTTCCAATAGAATATGTAGGAACACAAATTTAGTTAAGATCAGAAGGATATACATAGCAAAATAATCTTATGGTACTTAGCATATTGTTGACAGGACATCACTGTACTTCATCTCTCATTGGAAATGCCATTTATCATAGAAATTTAACATAAAACTTCAAAATTCCATCTCTAAAATAATTCATGAAGACAAGGATGAAAGTCTCTTATCTTCACTAATGATGGAGAAAGGCTTGGAGATACGAGATTAGAGTTAGTATTCCTATGGTAATGAGTGAAATGATGAACAGGGAGACTTTACAGACTTTCTGTAATATTTTATATATGGTGTATGGGAGGAAAAATAATTTTCTTTCTACCCTTCTTTGTTCTTGGCTGAGACACCCCTGGAATAAAAGACAGATTAACAAGAGAAAAACAAACAGAAGTTTAATAACAGGTATATGGCCTATATACATCGGAGAGACCCAGGAAAACTGAGTAACTCACCAAAATGACCCAAGCTGTCCCCTTAAATCTCATCTCCAGCTAAAGACAAAAGAAGATATTTGGGTGTGAGGAGTCAGTGATAGGAGGTTATCAGGCAAAGCACAGCAAACAAGAATAAGGTTGTTATGCAGATTTAAGACTGTGCCTTCTTAATTGGTAAGAGTTTCTGGAGATTTAGAGTGATCCTTCTCCTCCTCCTGCAGAGAGGTAGACACCTTTACAAATGGAGATTTTCTTTATAAGTATAACCGTCCCCTACAAAAGTGTAAATTGTATTCTATTTTTAGAGATTCTCCTGTCTGTTTTTTCTCAAAAATAATCCTTAGGCCAAAAGTTCTTGAGTAATTTATTTTTTCCATTTAGATATCTTTGTTTGCTCTCCCTTTCATAGCAGACAGTGACTTCTCTGCAATCCAGCAGTAAGGAGAACTGGGAAACAGAATGAAGATAGTAATGGATGTGAAGGGCAAAAAATATTTATCACCATTTGATGACAGGTTGATGAGGAAAAGGATGTTCATACAGCTTCAGTGTTTCAGCCACAGATTACTTATTGTAGGGGAGCAGAATTTGCCACCCCAAAATGTGTCTCTTTGGATTGATTATTTTTAAGGACAAAAGACACAGGCAGAAACTTTGACCTTTCCCCTAACTGCCTAAAAGAATTTAAGATAGAAGGCCTGTTCCAGGAAGATACTATCACCATCAATAACTATAGTATAATATGAACTAGGTGTGGTGGACAGGGAGGATCCTAGCAAGGCCCATTTGATCAAAGTCTTCTCCACGACCTCATGGATTTCTCTCCATGTCTGTAAGGTGTGGCAAACATTTATTTACCAAACATTTGCTTTTCCACCTCCATGTGAATTGTCTTCCTCCCTCTCTGAAGTCCCAAACCACTATCCCCAACATCCTCCTTTATCTTTAGCTGATGATGGTATTTAAGGTGGTGGCTTCAGCCATTTTGGTGAGTTACTTAGTTTTCCTGGGTTTCTCCCATGTAGACATATTATTAAGCTTTTTTGATTTTCTGTTATTCTGTCTCATGTCAATTTAATTCTTAAACCAGTCAGAAGAACCTAGAAGGGTAGAGGAATATTTCTTCCTCCTCCACACTATTAATTACCTGATACAGTCAATTAAAGACAATATTAATATCTCTATATTGTTAAAAAACAAAATTTAACTCAGTGAATTTTAAAGATCTTATTGGCTTTATTCAATGATTTGTGAATTGGGTGGCATTCAATCTAGCAAATAGAAAGGAGCTCCGAGGAGGTGTACAAAAGGAAAGACTTTTATAGGCAGAAAGGAGCAAGAACAAGGAAGTTATATGAGGCAAAAAAGTGGGTTAGCTATTGCAGGGTTTCTTTCCTTTAGGGAATGGCAGGAGTCTATCAGGTGGATTACCTAACTAGTGCTGATCAGGTGATTCCTGACTGACTGGTATTGATGCAAAATAACCAATAACTGTTCTATGGATAAGAGAGATAGATGAGTTTTGCTTGAACCAGGGTGAGGATTATAACCTGGGAAGGCAGTTTCCACAAAGGAAGAAAGCGTTCTAGAGAAGCATATTTTTCAGTACAGTCTGATACCTTTTTAGAACAAAGAAGATGCATTAAACATGCCCAGGATACATATTGATCAAAGTTTCAAAGAAGTATTCAGTTGCAAATTAGCAGGTCAACATGACCCTGATGTTGGGAAATGGACTAATACGGGTGTTACCAACAGGGCCTAGAAGGAGAAGTATGCATTCTTATCTTACGAGAGTATATTATTTACTTTAATGGTTAAATCAAGTGTACAATGTATGTTTGATAGGCCATAAGTTAGGATTCTTTACTTCAAGCTGAATCAGTTTTTGAACCCGAATAGTTACCCCATGTACCTCAATATGTGAAAATCTCTTGTCACTGGTTTAAGATTCCAATTTTGGAAAAGTGGAAACAGTAATTAAGTTAAGTCTCCATTTGGTGACATGTGGCTTAGCATAAGTGACTCCATTTTGGGCCTGTTGTTTTGTTTTTAACAATACACTATTTTTAGTTAAGATTTACATAGACATTAGAACAATACATTAAAAATGATGAATTCTATAAATAAAAATGAAGGAAATAAATCAGAATTTCATAATAGTGTAGAATGACTTACTGATTTATATAACTCTTTAATTTCATTCAGAAACCACGTATTACTGATGTGATTTGAAATAAATTTGAATTATAATACTTTAATTTCTTCTTACATTAGTTACGTAAGAAAAAAAAAAACTCTTTAAAGCATGAGAGCTCTAAAGGCAGTGTCTATTAATTCTAGTTTTCTGAGTTTCAGAGGAGATTGAGAGCATCCACACTGTGAAAATGTAGGCATTGTAAAAGTACATTTTGGGAATCATCATACTAGAACTATCATCCCAGCTGTGAGTCAATGGCATTTATTGTGTACTGATTTATACCAGAAACCAAGAGATTTTTGTCATTAAAGTCTTAGCAGAAGTTAGCCAAATGATTTGGTTGGATGAACTAATTCAAATCCTATAAAGTATGAACCAGCAAAAGAATAATACAATATATTTGGAAGTGAAGTTATACAAAAAGGATTCATCACAGTAAGAGTGAACGTAAGAATAATTGATTTGCATAGAAATAGATCAGCAATCACTATAATTTCTTAGCTTTATATGGTTCTAAAAGACTGTTATTCTTAGACAATCCCTTGGAGAAATGCAGAGAAGTTGCAGAGGTCTGCACTCATGGCCTGAAGTTTGTAAAAAAGAGCATAAATGATTTCTGCATGTTTTACTTAAAAGAAGATATACTGATTCTGTAAATTTATAATGCAGAAAACAAATGAACACTTTCACTTCCTCGTAAGGCTGCAAAAGGCATCTGGCTTCTTTTTCATCTTGTGATGCTGCTGTTCTGCACTGTGTTTTTCAGTGTTAGAACCTGATTCATCAGTTCTCAGCCCTAAGAACCACCCACTGATCTAGCTGCTTGAAGGAGCCCTTTCAGAAGGCTTTATACAACCAAATACAGTTATACTTTATATGCGGGACCATTGAGGGGAAGGTTGATAAGGAAATGGATGTTCGCATGGTCTCAAAGTCTCATCCACAGGTTACTTATTAATTACTGAGAGAGAAAGGTGGCTTTAACATGAAGACATCTGGTAGACACCATCATCACCAGGTGACCAAACTCAGCATCACTAATAGCTTGGCACTCTGACCTGCTGTGCTTCCTGACGGGATGCACTGAGAACTGTTACCACAGCGCAGATGACATTTTCTTGCCAGAAAAGTTTAAACTCAACCAGTCATTAAGGGATAATCAAAATAATTAAGATACTGACTTCATCTCTTCAAATGTCAATGCCATGACAGACCAAAGTTCGGGGACTGTCTTGGATTAAAAGAGACTAAATTCAATGGGTGATCACAATTTGGACCCTGAAATTATTGGGACTCTTGAATATTGACTATAAGTTAGATAATGTTGTTGTATCATTGTTAAATTTCTTGATCGTGATGATGGGATTGTTATTATATAGGAGAATGTGCTTATTCTTAGAAGATCCAAGCCGAATATTTAGGTGTGAATTTTTATGTGTGTGTGTGTGTGTGTACACATGTGCACACAAGCATATACATTAAGAAAATAAATTGCAAATAAAAGAAATATAAAGAGAGAAAACAGATGTGGCAAAATGCTAATTGGTGAACTGTGGAGGATGTATGCGTGTTTATGGTACTAGTCTTTCAATTTTCCTGTAAGTTTAGAATATTTTAAAGTACATAGTTGAGGGGAGTAGGAAATCATTAATAACAAGTATTGAGTATGCCTAAATGGCAAAGGATAAAAAATAAATAGCCCACTTGATATATGAATTTCTAAGTTCTATGGTATTTTCTGTTTGAATTTACACTGAAATATCAATAATTTGCACATGAGAATTGTATCTGAAGCTATGTAACATACTAACTGGCCAGGATTTCTTCTCTATTATCACATTTTACAATGTTCCTTAGGGTTCAGGAGTATCTTTTTTTCTGTATAAAACTATAAACATTCCACCTCTATAAGAATTGATCATGTGCTTTGTAGGGGAACAGAATTTGCTCCCCCAAAATGTGTCTCTTCGGTTTATTAGTATAATTTTTTTTGGTGAGGAAGATTAGCTGTAAGCTAACATCTGTTGCTAATCTTCCTCCTTTTGCTGAGGAATATTGGCTGTGAGCTAACATCTGTGCCCATCTTCCTCTATTTCGTATATGGGATACCACCACAGCATGGCCTGATAAAGGGTGTATAGGTCTGCACCTGGAATCTGAACCTGTGAACCCCGGGCCGCCAAAGCAGAGCACGTGAACTTAACCACTATGCCACTAGGCTGGCCCCTGGCTTGATTATTTTTAAGGGAACAAAAGACTCAGGAAGAAATTTTGAACTTCCCCCTAACCACCTAGAAGAATTCAAGATAGAAGGCCTGTTTCAGGAAGGAGCTATCATCATAGAGGACTATAGTATAATAAGAACTAGGTGTGGTAGACAGGGAGGATCCTAGCAAGGCCCATTTGAGGTAACTCCTCTCCATATCCCATTGTCTTTGCAAGGCATGGCAAACATTTGTTTACCAAACATTTGCTTTTCCATCTCCATATGAATTGCCTTCCTCCCCTTTGAAGTTCCAGACCACTACCCCGACATCCTCCTTTGTCTTTGGTTGGAGATGGTATTTAAAGGTGGTGGCTTCAGCCATTTTGGCAAGTTACTCAGTTTTCCTTGGTTTCCCCCATGTATCTATGTTATTAAATTTTGCTTGATTTTCTCCTGTTATTTTGTCTCATGTCAACCTAATTCTTAGACCAGCCGGAAGGACCTAGAAAGGTAGAGGAAATTTTCTTCTTCCCCTACAGCTCCATATAAATATTTGGTCAAGTTAGTTTTTCATATGTCAATTATTGTTTACTCTGGGGAGTATTTGAAATAAAATGTGTTCCTTCCTGAGAAACTAAAACAATATTTATAGTTTCCATAAATGAGGCTTTTATTTAAACTACTTTCTAATATAAACAAAAAAAATTGTATGTGATTAGAAAAGGTAGAAATTATTAAAATATATTTTGTTTATGGGGCTGGCCCCGTGGCCAAGTGGTTAAGTTCGCATGCTCCGCTGCAGGCGGCCCAGTGTTTCGTTGGTTCGAATCCTGGGCGCGGACATGGCACTGCTCATCAAACCACGCTGAGGCAGCGTCCCACATGCCACAACTAGAAGGACCCACAACGAAGAATATACAACTATGTACCGGGGGCTTTGGGGAGAAAAAGGAAAAAGAATAAAAAAAATCTTTAAAAAATATATATATATATTTTGTTTAATAACATAATTGAGAACTTAGTGAAAAAGTTTACTAGTGTTTAAATTTATTGCCTATATGGGTTTGTCTAGACTTCCTAAATTTGAGCAAATGTACAGCAAGACAGATCTGGAAGCTAACCATTTCCATGCAGTGGCTAAGAATATAGCTTTGTTTCAAACAGGCTGAACTTGAAACTGGTTCCTTTATTTTATAATTGTGTAAATTTTTCTTCCAATTGTGTAACTTTCTCGGGGCCTTGGTATCATAACCAAAGGCCAAGAAAGAAAATAATACATAATTTCTAAGATTGTTGAGAGAATTTATGGAAAGGAAATAATGCATGCTTGGTGTTCAGCACAGTACCTGTCATGAATCATACAAGCCTGTTTTCATCACTTTCATTAACTTCTGGGTCAAGTCATCAACCCTCTTGTCACCAGGATTGTCCACCTTGATTTATACCCAGTGGAACCATTCTAAATCATTAGTGCCTGAAGATTGGTATTTAAATTTTAGAATGGTATTGAAATTCATGGTGTCAGAGTGTCTTCTTATTTTGTTGTCACTAAATCAAGTATTTTTGTAGCAAAGACACTATTGCTAATGTTTCTGTCTGTTTGGGTTGGCATAGGGAATCCATTAATACTATCATTGTTTCCCAAAAGAGGTATCATATATTTTCCAGGAAATATTTTTATTAAAATATAATATAGAGTATTAGTATTACTAACTACAGATCATTTTTCTGTTTATATATATATATATTTTTTCCCCCCAAAGATTAGCACGTGAGCTAACATCTGTGGCCAATCTTCTTCTTTTTTTTTCTCTTCTCCTCAAAGCCCTCCACTACATAGTTGTATATTCTAGTTGTAGGTCCTTCTGGTTGTGCTGTGTGGGATGCTGCCTCAGCATGGCCTGATGAGCAGTGCCATGTCTGCTCCCAGCATCTGAACCAGTGAGACCCTGGGCCACTGAAGTGGAATGCACGAACTTAACCACTTGGCTACAGGGCCAGCCCCTGTTTTAATATATTTTTAATAGTAATGACACCAATGTGTGAAGTGCCCATATAGCCATGCTGTATAACTTGTACAATTTCTGTATCATGTGCTCCATGGAAGAATGTGGCCAAGTTAATTGTGTTTATGGCAATTTTTCTTTACTCTGAGGAGCATCTGAAATCAAATGTGATCAATTTCAAGAAATCAGTTTTGTATAAAATCTAAATGACATGTTAGTATATTTATTCTCATTTGATCTTCCGAATGAAATTTTATTTTTCCCTTATTCTCATTAATCATTTTCCTTTTTATAAATGATTGAATTGATAATGCTTCTTGGGTGGAATTGTCTACAAACCGATCTTTAGATAAGGATTCAATGATATGTGATTTATTAAGGAAATGCTTCCAGGAAAAACAAGAAAGTGGGTAGTGGAAGCAGAACAGGGAGTCAATCACCCCAAATAAATGTGAAATTTAAGTCAATGTATCAGCTTCAGCCTGATTCCATAGTGTTCTCTGGAGCTGAAATGACATCAGTGGGTTTTTTTTTCCTGTTTGTGGCAAGAGAACTGCACTCTTAAACTCCCACACCACACAGCCATTGGCTCTGGGCCTGCCCCAGGGGACATCAACTCCCAGCCACTTCTAGTTCTGAACAGCCCCACTAGCTCAATGGTAGTTCTCTGAAGAAAGTTACATGTCCCGCACTGAAGGGGAGTAGAATATGTCACCCAAAAATATGCTTCTGGCATAAGGATTATTTTAAAGAAACAGCAGACACAGGAGAAGCTCTGAAAAGAGAGCAGAAGTTACCATTTTGTGAGGGACATTTACATTTATAAGGGAACTCTCCCTTTGTAAGGTTGCCTCCCTCTCTATACCAGGAAGAAGAGGATGACTCTAAATTTCTAGAAACTCTTATCAATGGAGAAGGCAGTGACCTAAATCTGCACCACAACCTGACCCTTGTTTACTGTGCTTTGCTTGATAACTTACCATAAGTGGCTCCCCCGACCCAACATCTTTTGTCTTTAGCTGGAGATGGTATCTAAGGTGATGACTTGGGCCATTTCAGGGAGTTACTGAGTTTTCCTGGGTCTCTCCCATGTATACAGGAAGTATACATGTTATTAAACTTCCGTTTGCTTCTTTCCTGGTAATCTGCCTTAAATTACATGGGAGCGGGGGGAGTCCTCAGCCAACAATCAAGAAGGGTAGAGGGAGGGGCCGGTCTGGAGGTGGAGCAGTTAAGTTTCCACGTTCCTCTTGGTAGCCCAGGGTTCACCGGTTCGGATCCCGGGTCTGGACTTGGCACTGCTCATCAAGCCATGCTGTGACAGGCATCCCACATATAAAGTAGAGGAAGATGGGCACGGACGTTAGCTCAGGGCCAGTCTTCCTCAGCAAAAAGAGGAGGATTGGCAGCAGTTAGCTCAGGGTTAATCGTCCTCAAAAAAAAAAAAAAAAAAAGAAGGGTAGAGGGAAAATGATTCTTCCTCCCCTATACCACCATGCGCACCCAGAGGATGACTGGATGCCAGGTCAAAAAGGCATAAGAGCAGAGCATCCAAAGTGTAACCACAGGACCAGGAACAGAATTTGCCCCCCCAGATTATGCCTCTTTGGCATAAGGGCTATTTTGAGCTGATGTTAATTAAGAAACAGCAGACACAGGAAAAGCTCTGAAAACCTAGTAGAAGTTACCCGTTTATGAGGGAAATATATTTATAAGAGAAACCTCCATTTGTAAGAGTATCTCCCTCTCTGTGCCAGGAAGAGGAGGATGACTCTAAATCTCTAGAAACTCTTCAATGGAGAAGGTAATGACAAACCTGCATAACAACTTTACCCTTGTTCACTGTACTTTTCCCAGTAGCCTCTCATAACTGACACCGTCTTAACAATAGAATGTTAAAGCTATTTTTCAGGGGTGGCGAGCCAGAGAGGAACATGCATAGAAGAGAAAATTTTGACCTGCCAATGGAAACTCATCCTGCCAGCCCTTACATACCAGATGGCCCTCCCTGATCCCTTAAACTCTACCCTACATCTTGGACGGGCAAGCCAGATTTGAGAGCTTGGCCTCCTGCGTCCTTGCCGGTTGACATTGAAATACAGCCTTTCCCTTCTCAAAAGCTGATGTGCCATGGTGTTGTCTTCTGCGCGTATCAGGTGGCAAGCCCTTGCTCAGTAACAAAAGCATTTGCTAAAATGGTCTTTATTTTTTCCCCTCCTTCTGGAATCATTATTAAAACCAAAATAACATTTTTGATTCTATGATAGCAAAGATGATGGTGTTTGTGAATAAAACATTGTATATAATTGAGGTAATTATTGCTTAAACACTGTTGGTCTGTTAATAGAATTTTTGATCTATCATTCTGTTTAGCATAAATACACACTTTAGTTAAGTAGTAATTCTTGCTGTCAAGGAATTTTGTTTCACTTGCAAGTAGGAGAGCACATTAAATAATTACATATATGTATTATTTTTCTTTTGCTTCTGTAAAAATATTAGCACAATTCAATGTCTTAAAACAATACCCACTTGTCTCATAGTTCTGTACGTCAAAAGTCCAGTGTGGCTTGGCTGCATTGCCTGCTCAGATCCCACAGGCTGAAATCAAGGTATCAGCCAGGCTACAACGTTCATCTGAGGCTTGGATCTTTTTCCAAATACAATGGATGTTGCCAGAATTTATTTCTTTGTGGTTGTAGGACTGAGGCCCCATTTTCCTGCTGGCTGTCAGGCAGGAGTGGCCCTCAGCGCTGAAAAGCCTCACACTCACAAGCCGTCCCACAGCATGGTACTTTATTCCTTCTTCCTTTAGGCCAGCAGAAGCACAACATTGCGGTCTGACCTCTGCACATATATATAAACTCTACTGTTTAGTTCTCACCAGCCTGAGTCAGGCCCACCAAATATCTCCTTATCTTAAGGTGAACTGTCTTGGGACTTTAACTGCATCTGTAAAATTTCTTCCTAGCAGGACATAGATCAGTGTTTGATTGAATAACCAGGAAGCTGGAATGTTCGGGGACCATCTTTAGAATTCTGCCTATTACAGGATACAAATGCAAATGCACACTGAACAACAAAATCTGATGCATGTGCTTAAGCAGCAGTAAATAGAATAACTGGTTTGGATAGACAGCTTAAAAAGAAAACTTTGAGTATGTGGATTTTGCAAAAATTTTGAAGATTTTGAAATGGTGAAAATAAATGGATAATACATTCTACAAGGAAGAAATATCATATGCAAGACCAGGGAGGAAATAACAATTCAGTTATATGGGATATATGTGTTCTTTTAATATCCTTGAGAACTGTTAATATTTGAGCTAAAATATTTCTCTTAGTTCTGTGATAGATGAGTTAATGTAGCATTAGGAAGTTAGTGAGAATACTTTAGTTTTAAAGTTAATTGATAAAATAATTTTAAATCACTTTCTTTCTGTATTATGTGAACTTATCTCCATCTTCCTCTTGTTCTCACAGATATACACCAAATGTGTGTGCATGTACACATATATGTGGACACATATGCATATATCTGCACACGCATACACATACACTAAGTGGAACAAAGGAAGTTTCTTAGCCCATTGATTATACAGCTACAGAAAGACATCCAGTTGCAGAATCACTCAGTAAACCTTTTTTTGTTTTTTTTTGAGGAAGATTAGCCCCGAGCTAACTGCTGCCAATACTCCTCTTTTTGCTGAGGAAGACTGGCCCTCAGCTAACATCCGTGCCCATCTTCCTCCACTTTATATGCGGGATGCCTACCACAGCATGACATGCCAAGTGGTGCCATGTCCACACCTGGTATCTGAAGCGGTGAACCCCGGGCTGCCGAAGCGGAACGTGCGAACTTAACCACTGTGGCCACCAGGCCGGCCCCTCATTTAATAAATACCATTTTATTTAATAAATACATCGTTTCTCTGCTCAGTTACAACATGTGTCAACCAGTTCCTGATGTGCTCCAGAACTGGTAGAATAGATTACACTCATATGAGGAGAAAGTGGAACTAGAGGTTATCAAAGGTAGTTCTGGAGCGGCAATGAGAACAGAATTTGAAATTTTTCATCATTACGGCATCAATATCTCCTAAAATGTTTGAAAGCTTAACGATGCTTTACTCAACAAGGGAGAACTTATTAGCTATCATCCAAAGAAGTGTGAGGACTGGAATAGAATCTGGATCCAAATTAAGGTCAAGCGAACGGCAAGGGAAGCAACCATCAGTTACTTGAAGGCAGGCAATGAAATCACTAAAACCTCAGTAAATTGCTTCCTTCAAAAAATTATGATGGTGAGAAACCTGGCCAATGTATAAGTCTATGTCTTAATGTAAATCAGTTAACAGAATAATTCTCATAAAATTCAGTGGGCTGGTAGTAGTCAGAGCGGATGTGGCAACAATATTGAACCAGGGATACACGATGAACGATTGGAATTCAGAATTTGGTTGTTAAAGGAAGAGGAGGCCCTAGAAAAGAATTGACTATTTTGACCGCTGTGACAAGTCCCTGTTTCTGCGAACCATCAGTTTAATTATACTTTTCTGACCAAGGCATGTTATATCATAAAATATAAATTCTCATGCATTATGGCTTCCTTAAATAAATCTTTAATGGAAAGGTAAAAACCAGAGTGATTTAATTTCGTTGATACAAAAAGAAAAAAAATAGATGTCATTCATTAAAAAGAGAATTTGTGATATAATAGCAAAATGCTAGAATCCAGTTGCTATAATAGCAAAGGTTAGGAAGGACAAGTTTTCAACTTTTGGGTTAATTCTGTAATAAGCTATGTTCATTAACACTCAATGCTCTGCAGACACTTAATTACAACATGTAGCTGAAGTTTAAATGAATGGTTTTCATTAATTAGAGCCCATCCCCATCTCCATCTTGGTGATCATAGAGAATGACAAATGTTTTTATAAAGCACCTGAAGTAAATTGGTCATGTTTATTGTCTGAAGGATGTCTTAACATATTTAAATCATTAAAGGCTTCAGAAACTAGAAGTACAAAGAAAAAGAATAGGTTAACCAAGAAATGCAAATAATTTGAGTTATTTTGTAATTATAAATACTAATTATAATCCATTCTCTGAGTAATTTACAAGCACATGTAGATTTGTTCCATTTGGATGGCGTTTATCGTATACTCTCAAGTACTTCTGATTTAGTCAGAATAAAGTTAAAGTAACCAGTCTTCTTCATGGCATCGCTATGGACAAACTTAAAGAACAACTGGCATTACTTTTTTTCTTATAAAAGTAGTACATACTCATCATAAACAATTTGGAAGTTACAGAAGAATATAGAGGAAAAGTTCACGATAATAATACCTTTCTAAGATACCCACTGTTAATATTTTAGTATTTTGGATTATCCTTGCCTATCTGTACATGCCTATCTATCTATACAGTGCCTATGGGCAGACATAGATATTAAATTTAAAAACGTACATGTGTTTGTAAATCAACTTGCTCCTCAAATTTTGACAGAAAGCTCCTCCCACTCCCCCCCATCGCCGGCTCTTCTACAAAGATAAATGCCGTCTTCTCATGAAGTGAGCATTTTGTCTCCCACACCCCAGATATCTTATGCCAGGAGGTGGGATCAGCTTCCTCTTTAAACTTCATTGCCCGCTCCCAGACTCTCTCACCTCCACCCTTATCTAAATTCTCCTGTCGCATTTGGTCTCAAGCCATTTGGCTCTGTCACCCTCTACAAATCTCATTCCTGGATTCAACCAACTCAGTCTCTTCGCTCCATTCATTGAATGATTAGTTCCATATTCACTTTTGTTGTCTTCATCCTGATTCCTGCCAGACTCTGGATGACTGCAATTTTTAGGATTCTAAATGCAGTTCCTCAATTTCTTAACTGTCAACATCCCTTATCTGTGTTCTACTTCACCACCAATTCCATGGCTGTATCATAGACCCTGTCTTCACCCAAAACTGCTCTACTTCTGACATCATACTTTCAAACTTCTGTCCTCTGACCCCAAACACTTGTCCTCTCCCTCTCACATTAGGGAATTCCCACTTTGCCTGTCCTCTGACCTATAGGTCCCTTACTTCTAACTCCATTTCTTGCCAAGTTAGTTTCAATTTGTCTATCACTTTGCTGTCTCTCTTGACAGTAATTGAGACTCCTTGCTTCACAGTCTTTAGTCACAATTGTCTGGCAAAACCCCACTCATGGATCCTTGAAAATCTAGACCTGTAGAAAATTCCATCCATGTAGATTGTCAAGGTTTTAATTTTCAGTGTTGATTTGAAGGTCTCTGTATTCTCATCCAGTTTTCTCTGATTGTCCAAACTTGCTTCTTCAAATCTTTACCACTCTTATAAAATCTATTGCATCTTTCTTCCTCAATCTCAAGGGATGTCCTTTTCTCTAAATTTTAGAACACACAGAGACCACCAGACAGGAATACTCTGAACTTCCAACTACCAAATATGAATGGGATCTCCGGATCTGTCCCTTGGCTCCCGTCACAAAGCAGGGAGCTGGATTGTCTGTTACCTTGGACCATTCCTTCCCCTAATGGAGTGAATCCCATTACCCAGGGCCTCATTTCAAATATCCTTGTTTGCTCTTGACTTTCAACTTCTAGTGCCCTTGAGGCTGCTTTGGGAGAGTGTCCAGATATGGCAGAAGGAAGAAGAGAGGTGACTTTATTTGCTCAGTGGACAGGCTCATTCCCAGACAGGAAAAGGTTCTGATTCAGGCCATACACGCCAGATGTACTTTTTTCAAACTTACCAATCAGATAAATCACCCCACGTCCCAGGAAGAAAGAGGAAACTAAGCAGGTTGAGTACTTTAGCTCCTCTAAGTGGAAGGAAATGTCAGATGTGAGGAAGAAGCGTTCCTCCATTGTACTGCTGCAACTTGACCTCTGAGCAGCATGTGATACTGTGACTATTCCCTCTCTCTTCAAGCTCTCTGGGCTTTCACATAACGTACTTCCCTGAGTCTCCGATCACCTTTCTGACTGTTCCTCCTGAACATCCCTCATGGGATCCACTTCCTCTGTCTGTTCTTTTAAATTCTTTGTGTCACTGTGAATTCTCTCCTACCTTCTTTTCTCTTCTCCTCTCCGTGGTTTCAGTTATAATCTGTGGGCTATGTCTTCAAACTAGGTCACTATCAAGAGATTCAGGAATCTATACTCAACTGCCTTCCAGATATCTTTCATTGGATTCCCACAGGCATCTCAACAGTGACATGGTGCAAATTGAACTCCGTTTTCTGAAGTCATATTCTCCTTCCAAATGCTCCATCTCTGTTTGTACCTACCATCTATCCCAGTATCTAATCCAGAAACTTGAGTGCCATCCTGAACAATGTCTTCTCTCTCACATTCCGCTTCTAGTCCACTAATTTCCATCCCTTTTGTCTCCTAAATATCTGTCAAATCCATTCACTTCTCTCCCTCTCCACTGCAAGTACCCACATTCAGGCAGCCATAATATCTTCCCAGGATCATCACAAAGATTTCTAAACTGTTCTGCTGCTGTCTATGATGATCCCCGTTTCCCAAACCATCCTTATGCTGTGACCACAGTGATCTTTCAAATTGAAAATCCAATCTTGTCATTTGCAGGCCTAAAATTTGTCTATAGAATGAACCCCACTGATATTAGGATGAAGTTTACAAGGCCCCAATATCATGGCCCCAGCTAATGGTTTCATTCTCATTTCTGAATATCTTTCCCTCTATATCAAAGCCACACTGGTTCTTCCAGAATCTATATTTTTGCTGACGGTCTTTCTTATAACTGGGGCATTTTCCCCTACCATATCCTACACACTTACAGGAGATCCACGCCTCTGCATGTAGGGGTTTTATGTTTCCCTGGTGTACACTCATAGCTTTCAACTCTCCTGTCATGGTCCTTAACCACATAGTGACTTAACCTTCTTAGTATCCATATCTATTCTAAATATTGGTATCTATAAGATTGGTGAGAGCAGAAATCGTATCTCTCCTTTTCACCCTTGTAACCACAGTGCTTAGCCCAGTGTCAGTCATATAAAAGGTATTCAATCAATACAATAGAATGGATAATCTGAATTTGGGACCACCAGGAAGGCATATCTTAGTGATACAGTTTCATAAGGGAGTAAATTTTATGTGGAATAGTGTATTCTGAGTGACAAGAAACTGATTTTAATTTATTGAATAATCCTGTTGACAGAATGGAAACTTTATATATATCTCTTGACAGACAAACGGCAAGCAATAGGACATTAGAGTATACGAGGAAGCCATTTGGCATAAACCTAATTCAGCCTAACCTTAATTTTTTTCCAGAAGGGCCTGACATGGCAGTTGAGCATGCATTGTATATCTGCTTTAAGCATTTGCTATGTACCTAAGACAAGAACAAATGGCCTTAAGATAAGGCTGCAACTTCCCCCATGTTGGCATTTCCTTAAGGATAAGCATCTCTCGCTAGGCTAGGAATTGATTGCTGTGCCCACCCTGTGACCACCTAGCTTGAGATAACAGACATACTTCCTGCTGTGCCCACTGAGACAGCAGACCTACTACCTGCTGTGTATATCAATTGCTGTGCTGACAGGGAAATCTCATGACTATTGTAAAAGGGACATTTCAATCATATGAGATATATGCTCTTTGATGGTATATAACCACTCTGTACACCCCACTTCTTTGGTGCCCTTCCTTCTTTAGGGAAGGAAGGCCCTGGGCCAAGCTAGTCCTCAGATCTGGCTCATAATAAACTCACCCCAATTTTCATTTATGGATTATTGTCATCAACATTTCTTGGCATAGTTGGCAGAATTTCAGAGAAACCCACTGGAGACCACCTGGAATCTACACTTAACTGGCATTCAGTACCAATAGGGGCCCATTGAGCTTCCCTAGATTGCTGCATTCTTCAGGTGACCCTGGTGAGTTCTCCTGAAACCCAGACCTCCTTATTTTAAGTTGACAGTCCGGGAGTTTATGTGAGCTGTTTCAAACCTTAAGACTATGTGTCTAAGGGAGTGCTGGTATACCCTCTAGGTAAGAGGAAACTAGGGGGGAATTCCTAGGAAAGAGGAACCTAGGGGGAATTTCCTAGGCCAGGGGAGCCTAGGGGGAACTTTGCAGTGAATGGGGCAGGTGGGCCTTTTACATTTGGCTTCAAATTGGAAAGAATTGTGTTTATAAAGTCTGAACAAACTGTTTGAGGGAGAAATGAGAGACTGAATGTGTTCAGCTCCAAAGAAAAGTGATACTGCTCCTCCTGACTGAAAGGTGTTCTCAGGAGACTGAGGACCTCAGCAGGAATGTTGGAGGATCAAATGCCTCATGACATATAGTGGTCCCATAGGGAACTCCACTATCATTCAAGTCAATGAATTAAACGCTTGTCCAGGGAAGCACATATGAGGGTTGGTTGCCCATGCTCCAAGCCCCCATGGCAGTCTTAGACTGCTGGTGGGAGAAACTGAGGCACATAAGAGAGTGTGTATGACCTTTCTTTAGGAAGTAACACTCACAAGCAGTACACTTATGACACGTTACACTGTCCTTAGGAGTTGTTCAGACTTTATAGCAAAACAAAATTAAAAGAAAAGTGGGAAATCAAGTTTCTAAAGAAGTCCAACCAGTTCCCGGATGGGCTGCCTCTCCTCTGAACTCTGGTTGGCTTCATGCTGTGACTTGCTAGTGCTTGACAAAAGGGGTAATATTCCCATCCCAGATTCCTAAGACTGAGAGAAAGAAGGAAAAGAAATGGGAAAAGAAGTTGCTGCAGACATGGTCTGCTATGAAACCCCAGAAATCTAAGGAAAATCTTTGTTGTATCTGTCTGTTGTTTATGTGTGTGTCTATATATGTATGTTATAAATGTGTGGCATTTTACCTCCAGATGGTATGATTTCTAAAGAGCTCTATTCGATTGATTTACAGTAAGCACTTGTGAAAACTTTTCTAAATGCAACTAATCCAAATGTCTTTCAAGTTAACATGATATAAAATAATCTTTGGTAAATGAAAGTTTGGTTAGTTTGTTGGTTTGATTAAAATAGGCACATCCTCAAAGTTATCAGCATTGGAGATGATGCAGACATGTAGCCTTTATTCTATGCTTATTGGTCAGATAAGCTGATGTTATCTCTGTTAGAAAATTGGTTAACAAAGATAATAACTTAAAATTATGGCTAATTTTGTCTAATGTCTCATGAAGTCTTGTAGATAATCTAAATAATTATAGGGAACAAGTAACTAAATAGACGTGCCAAAGATGAGTGTTGGGTGAACTTTTAACAATAATTATGTGTTATGGTGTATGTACTTAAAATAGCTCCCAAAATGTCTTTGGTAACTTGAAACTTTGAAGTTGCTAGGTTAATTTAAATGATAAAAGTTCATTGAGTATCTAGATCATTTCCAAATAAGATAAAATATTAGACACTAGTTATTAAGTGTAGGTTTACCTACTTTTGCCTTTTTATAACAAAGAAATTAAAAGTGTTTAGGTCTGTTAGTAAACATGTCTTGTCTTTTATTAAAAGATTGTACTATGAAGTAACATGTTCTTAGAAATTATAACAGGTATTTATAAATTTGCCAAGCCACAAAATGCTAATGTAAAAAAAAGTTTATAATTGTTTACTTCTTAGTTTTTACATAAAAATTAAGGTTTCTGAGGGTTAAAGAATTCTAATGAATGTGTTTAAAGCTACTAGAAATTAAGGGAAACATATTTGTATTCGAGGAAAGTAAGATGTAAGTTTTCAGTAAAGAAGGTATAAAGAATGGAAATATCTTGTTTGTTTGGTTAAGAAAGATAAATTTGTCCCAAAGTAGTAGAAGGAAAAAAAAAAAAGAAAGGCATGGGACAAATTCTGAATGTACAAAGAAAGTGACAGAAGGTTGATGGAAGTAAAACCTTGAGGAGTTTTGTACATGGTCAAGTTGGCTAAGACTAAAATAAGTCTAATTAAGTAAATGTGCTTTGATATAAAAAGTAAGCTGGTACAAAAATTAGAATTTGGCTTTCTCTCTTAAAAGAGATGATTTCCTTAAACTCTCAGTCTGCTCTTGATAAAGAGGTTATAAAAGGTTTTTCTTCTGAGTAAGTTTAGCTAAAAGACAGAAGATGTATGTTTTGTTAAGATAATTTCCTTTGTTCAAAAAGACTGAGGTCTCTCTATTAAGGTTTTTGACTGTTTCTGTTATCACTTTGGTTAAATATTCTTACAAAGCATTGTTTCCCAGTGACCCTTGTTTCACAGTGACAAGAGCAGAAACCCCTTGATCTTGTTTAAAGAAGTCTTTTAAAATCTTTGGATATTTTTGACAAGCTCCTAATAACTCATATCCTAAATGAAGACTTTATTTTGACCTTTTCCTTTGAGAATTTTCAGAGAGCCTCTGGGACTTCTCAAGGAAATTTGGTCTCTCTTCCTATGAAGGGAGGATACTAATTAGGCTCGTTTGATATGCTAAATCACATGGGAAGCATTGTCAAGTAAATGATGATAAATATTCTTAGGTTATATTGTGTAGGTAACTATTATTTTAGCCCTGCTACCTTGCTTCCAACATCACAAGAGGAAAAGACCATGACTACATTCTATTATTTAATTTGGTTTACAGTTGGGTCTTACTTAAATGATAAGGAAGGATGCTATCAAGCTGGATATGCTGTCCAGCCTTGAATGCCTGCTACTTTCTATTAACTCTGCTAACTCAGTAAAAGATTTCCTTCTATAGGCTCAAGAAATTGCCACAGAAGGAAAATAAAGGCGACAACAAAAGGAGGAAAACAATACTTTTGGAAACTTTCTCCTGCAGTGGCTCATAAAGCCTATACTCGTTGTACTATGTGCCAAAAATATAATCTAGGGAAATGATTTTATGAATCACAAGGCCACTTTCACCTTCCTAAGGGATCCTTTGAGGTATGGCAATTGGACTTTGTCCAAATGCAACCATCTCAAGGATAAATATATCTTGTAATGATCTATATGTTCTTCTCACATTGTGTTGAGGACTTTCCTTGCAGAAGAGCGCCGGGTTTAGGGATATTATTATTGAAAAAGATAATTCCTGTTTGAGGAATTCCTACTGAATTATACAGTGAAGGGGGAACTCATTTCACTGGACAAATAATGCAACATTTCCACTGCACTTACCATCTCCATTCCTCAGGATTGGTGGAAAGAACTAATGGCACAATCAAAACTCAACTGGCAAAGCTTTCAGAAGCATTTACTCTCTCATGGCCAAAAGCTCTTTTGCTAGTCCTCCTTAATCTTAGATCTACACCCTTTTGGTAAACATCAGCTGTCTCCTTTTGAAATAATAATAGGACAGGGGCTGGCCCCGTGGCCGAGTGGTTAAGTTCGCGCGCTCCGCTGCAGGCGGCCCAGTGTTTCGTCGGTTCGAATCCTGGGCGTGGACATGGCACTGCTCGTCAGACCACGCTGAGGCAGCGTCCCACATGCCACAACTAGAGGAACCCACAACGAAGAATACACAACTATGTACCGGGGGGCTTTGGGGAGAAAAAGGAAAAAATAAAAATCTTTAAAAAAAAAAAAGAAAAAAGAAATAATAATAGGACAGCCTATGCAATTAGATGAGGAAATATGTGAACCAACTTTGCTTAAAGGAAATATCTTGTTGTCAGGGCCTTATTAAAAATGCTTAGAAAAAATGAAAGGTTGGTAGCTGATTCTTTTCACAGAGGGCTCCCAGACCTTAAGGATCATGGACTATAACCTGGAGAATTTATTTATGAGAAGATGCATCAAATAAAAGACTCTTTGCAGCCCTGTGGGAAAGGACCATACCAGGATGAGAAGAAGACAGCATCTGTTGCAGACAGCTGTCCCAAGACTCTGGACCATGCCTGTATCCCCAACTTTATATCCCCTCCCTTAAACCTATGTTATGCTTAAACTGCATACCTATTTTGTAATTGTTCCATTTAAGCCCTCAAAATACTATCATACTTAAAGAAAGTGATTGATTTGGAACAGACTGGTCTCAAAGACGAGACATTTATCTGGTGGCTGCTAGTGGAACTCAGTGGTTATGTGGAACAAATCTCCGGCCTTGGCTACTGCCTACGTGGCTAAAACACTGCACCATGAGTTTCCTTTGGAAGCAGGAAGGATTCACACTGAGTTAACACCTGTTACCAATCTCCCTCTCTTTAAGGCCAGATGGGCTCATTCAGTATTCCACTGGGATGGCCACCAAGCGGCTACATTTGTTCCTTCTTTGGGGCTAAAATGTGTCATTATTACATATGGAAGCCCTGACTAAATTTACCCAACACGCCCTTAATGATAATCAAGCAGGAATAGCCTTATTAAATACTGAAATGTCTTTAATAAAAAAAGACTGTCCTTCAAAATAGAATGGCTTTAGATATTTTAACTGCATCCCAAGGTGGTACATATGCAATCATTCAAACCAAATGCTGTGTTTTTATATGCGATGAATCTTCTAATGTGTCATCTCTGCTAAGGCACGTGAAAAAAAAACAGGTGAATGCCTTAAGCAATCCTACACCCTGTTTTGACTTGTTTGGTTGGCTCCCTTACAGTACTGGTTCCCTCTTTCAATTCAGATTGCAATTCCTGTTTCTATTACTTCTTGGAATTCTTGTACTAATTATAATATTCAAACTAATTGTTGTTTTCTTTACTCAGTGGTGTAAGACTGGCATATAAGCTAGAGTAACGGTTGCTCAATGACTTGAGATGGTTGATCAATCTTAAAACCCTGGACAAATTTTCTTTTCTGATAAGGACTATGCCTAAGAACTCAATTCAAACCAATGTTTTCAAATATGTTGAATTATTATCATTGTTACTGTACTTGTTCTATAATTATGGACAATGCAAATACAAGAAGCCATAGAAAAGCACATATACAATGGTTGTGCAACAACCTAAAATTAATCAAAAAAAAAAACAAACTATGAAATGCATCCTCTGTTAATATATATACCTCTATGCTTGTCCACGATATCTGACTATTTCCCCTCAATGTGGACAGCTGGGCAAATAAATGAGATAAAAGTCTAGCACCGAGAGACATGAGGGACCCAGGGCAGGCATCAACCACCTTGGGGCACAGGGACAATATTTTGATCATCAATGCTTCCTATTGAAAGATGACAGATCAAAAGGGGAAAAATAACAAACAAATGGCAAGCAATAGGATGTTGGAGTATATGAGGAAGCCATTTGGTGTAAACTTAATTGGGCCTAACCTTGTTTTTTTTTTTTCCAAAAGGGCCTGATGTGGCCATCGAGCATGCATTGTATATCTGCTTTAAGCATTTGCTATGTCCCAAAGACAAGAACAAATGGCCTTAAGATAAGGGTGCAACTTCCCTCACATTGGCATTTCCTTAAGGATAAGCATCTCTCCCTAGGCTAGGAACTGATTGCGGTGCTCACCTGTGACCACTCAGCCAGAGACAACAGACCTGCTTTGTACTGTGTTCACTGAGACAGCAGATCTACTACCTGCTGTGTCCATGAATCGCTGTGCCAACAGGGCAATCTCATGATTGTTGTAAAAGGGACATTTTGATCATATGCGATACATGCTCTTTGATGGTATATAACCATCTATACACCCCGCTTCTTTAGTGTCCTTCCTTCCTTGGGGAAGGAAGGCCCCAGGCTGAGCTAGTCCTCAGATCTGGCTCATAATAAACTTGCCCCAATTTTGATTTACAGATTGGTTATGGATTATTTTCATCAACACTACATATCTATATCTGTCACAATTTTTAAAACATTGTCAAAATTAAAAGGATTTTTCTGACTAATTCTAATGTAGTATTCTTTTTTTTTCTGCTTTATCTCCCCAAATCCCCCTGGTACATAGTTGTGTATCTTAGTTGCAGGTCTCTAATGTAGTAGTCTAATATACCAGGGAGGAAGATTTCAGATAGCACAACATAGTGGTAAGAGCAGTAGATAAAGAATTACAGAATCTGGATAGAAATTCTATTTTGTGTGCTAACCTCACTAATTTGCCATATGATTTTATCTTTATCTCTTAGACCCTCAAATTTCTCATCTCATTGGTAGGGAGGACAGTAGGATATTAATAATGTTTGGTTTATGTATTCAAAGGCTTTTGCAAAAACGCATTGACTGCAAATACCTGGATGGTGTTATTATTATTATTTAATTATTATTGCTGTTATAACTGTTATTATTGTTGTTTTTTACTGTTTCATTCTTTTTATAAGATCTTTCAATGAAAGCAAGAGAGGAATTGCAATAAGGTAAATAATATTCCTATATGAATAAAATCTTTGTATTTTTAGATTGTTGGGCAAGGAGTCTATGGGTTAAAAACAATGCATCCATTTGCCATTTGGGGAAATATTTCTAAAGATGGACATCATAATTCTTAAATATTTTTAAATATCTTTAGAAATATGTGTACTAATAATTGATAATATATATTTAGTGTTTTCCCAGCATATAGTGCTCTGCTAATGTGCCTTAGAGTCATTGTTTCACTTAGCGCTCCCAACAATTCTGAATTAGATAAACTTATTGAGATTATACCACCTCACAATGTGCCTCCTTGGCATAAAGATTATTTTAGACTGATTATTTTTAAGAAACAGCAGATACAGGAAAAGCTCTGAAATCTCACTAGAAGTTACCCTTTTGCAAGAGACATTTACATTTATAAGGGAAATCTCCATTGGTATGGGTGTCTCCCTCTCTGTACCAGGAAGAGAGGCATAGATGGTAGCTCAGGGCAAATCTTTCTCACCAAAAAAAAAAAAAAAAAAATTAGAACTACCATATGATCCAGCAATCCTACTTCTGGGTATTTATCCAAAGGAAATGAAATTACTAACTCAAAAAGATGTCTACATCCCCATGTTCATTGCAGCATTATTCAGAATAGCCAAGACATGGAAATAATCTAAGTGTCCATCAATGGACGAATGGATTGTTGAGGTCCAGGGCAGGCCACCCCCAAAAATGCCATAATGGCATATTGATTATTTTGAATTAAAGTTACTTGAGAAGAAGCCAATGCAAAAAGGGCATTTTGACCCTCCTCTTTCTGCTACCACAAAGGCAGGAAATAAATCTCCCTTGTGAAATGTGCTCTTCTATATCCTATCATCACAGCTAGGGAATTAAGGGTCGAGAAGCCTGGATAAACAAACCTTGTTACTTCTTTCCTAATTTACTACCCCAAATCCAAACTCTGCTTAAACTCCTCACTAATTAAGCACCCAAACTTAAGTTTCTTTGTCCTGTCAAATCCTCACAAATTTATTGTTTCTTTGTGTGAAAAGATATATAAACTGCCTGTTTTGCTCACTCTCTGAGAACCAATTTTTATGATCTCCCAAGTACACATATTAAACTGGTTTTTCTTCTGTTAATCTGGTCTTGTGTCAATTTTATATTAGTCCATCCATGAGAACTCAAGAGGGGTAAAGGGGAGAATTGTCCTCCTCCCTGAAAGGATAAAAAAATGTGATATACACATACACATGCACACACACACATATATATCTGTGTGTGTGTAATATTATTCACACATATTCACAATGGAATATTACTCAGCCATAAAAAAGAAAAAAATTTTTACATTTGTGACAACATGGATGAACCTTGAGGACATTATACTAAGTGAAGTAAGCTAGATACAGAAGGATAAATGCTACATGAGGAACTTATATGAAGAATCTAAAATAGTCAAACTAATTGAAGCAGAGAGTAGAACGGTGATTGCCAGGGCCTGGGGGAAGGGGAAAATGGGGAGGTATTAGTCAAAGGGTACAAAGTTTGTCATGCAAGATGCATAAGTCCTAGAGAACTTATTCTGTGTACAACATAGTGTCTACAGTTAATAATATTGTGCTGTATACTTAAAAATTTGCTAGAGGATAGAACTTATGTTAAATGTTCTTATAATAAGAAAATAACAATAAATAAAGAGGCCGGGAGGAAACTTTTGGAGATGATGGATATGTTTATGGCATAGATTTTAGTGATGATTTCATGGATGTGTACTTATCTTCAAAAAAACAGTTTGTATACCTTAAATATGTCCAGCTTTTTGCATGTCAATCATACCTCAGTAAAGTGGTTTTAAGAAAAAGAAAAGGAATATTGTGATTGTCACACAAATCCCTTTAGGTTCTAACTGTTGAATTCTTAGAAGTCAGGCGTGCACTCTGGGACTGCTTTTGTCAGTTCTTCTTGGCTAATAATTTAGATAATAGGATATAGCTTGTCTCACCCAGTTCAATTTTGTGTCATTTGGTTGTTTTTGCTTGTTCAATTTGCTTGTTCAATTGTAGCTATTGTCTTGCATTATATTCAAAAATTCGCCAAAAAATGTATTGATGGCTAAAAAATTGTTCATTGAAGCACAAGAGAGATGAAAAAGGACATAGAAACACTCTAACTCAGAATGTAAATGTAAACAGAGCTACCCTATGAATACAAAAGATCTGTATGTGATTAAAATAGAGCATCTGTGTATATGATGATTTTGCAGAAGAAGCTAGAAAAGAAAAATGTGATAGGGAATACAGTAATAAATATCTGCACAGCAGTTTTAATCGGACTGATGATTAATTTCTTCCAAGTCTTGTCTGTCATAAAGTTTTGTCAAATAGTGGCACAATTACATCATAAAGTTTGACATTTTCAAACAAAGAACAGGGGTCCCTTTGGTAAAGCCATGAAGTTTCCTCAGAACCAGTATTAATTATGATTTATAGATGTAAATTGATGCTATTTATTGTTGAACATGGGGGATGAGACCAAAACTACAGAGGCACATTGAGAGGTCTATGAAAATTCAGCAAAAATACGATGAAACAAAATAAAATAAAAATAATAGTACGTGACTCTCATACTGGGGAAGAGCTTGCAATATCAATTTCAAAATATGATTGTGGAGAAGACAAAATTGGTGAAAGCATTTTCTTAAATGTCCCTGTAGGATGTCCCACGATATTAGTGACATATGATGTGGAGGAACAACTACTCACATATGATAGCAGTCATTTCACTGGATGAAACCTCTGGGAGGGAATATATATCAACAACTGTTTGTATGTGTGTGGTACATGTATGTGAGAGAATTATCCGATGACATTTTGTTCTGTTGATTACTGAAAGCCCGTGATATAAGAGGAGAAATTTTTGTCGTCATGTGAAAAGTTAACTCACGATACAGACAAGAGATTTTGGGATAAGCATGATAGAGCATGAGCCATGGGGATAGTAAGGAAGAGAGTGTGTATGTGAATAAGGGAGGCTGCAACTGAAACCTTATTCACAGGGCAATGTAGGCAGTTTCATGCTCTCTATTCAATGTAAATGAAATAGTGAAATTGTAAATATTGTTAAATTACAGCCACTGAGTTACATATTTTCATTCGCTCTTTGAAGATATAGGCTATGAGTTCCAAATGCTGAATGGACATAACTGTTATTTGTCAGTATGTCATTCAGTCACAACCGAGGTTATAAATGTTGATATCTAGCCTACATGCTGCTTACTAAGTCAATAAACTTATTCAAAGCTGTGCCTTCCTAGAGGAATAGATGAATTTTTATTTGCATAAAGATACTATCAGCTAAAACCATGTACATCCAGGACTGTATTTTCTGATGGGAGGGGGGGTGCATTTAAAAAAAATTATACAAAGGCTCTGCACAGGTTAGTGAAGTTCTAGTAACAGAATCTGAAGAAACTTTGAATAACACTGAAAATTAGTCTTGTCTCTGCCATTCTATCCCAAGTTAAGTCATTTTACCTTCTGTCATTGAGTGTAATAAGCTTGTCAGCACAGCTTAGCATCTGAGGGAGTTTGGACAGTAAATTTCCATGAGAAACCTCTATAGAATGCTTCATTTCATGTTTCATTTGAGTGTCCAGAACAATCTTAGAGAAAACCATTTTTGTGGACCTATAATTGTGAAATAGTATTTTCTCATGCCCAGTAGAAATAAAGTATGGAAAAACAAACAAGTGAATATATAGAGTGATCTACAAGCTCAATGCATCCATCACCTAGGTAAGTGAATATATTCTTTTTTGAAACTAACAGTATCATTCTTTCCACTGATATGAAGCCATTATTATTGTCATCACTATTTTTATAATAATGCTTTTTCTTACTATTTAAAAGTACATTGAATCTTGTTTTAATTACAAAAATCAACAATCTTTGTAGTTATTGAATGCGTATTAAGTGATCTATGGTGCTAAAATTTGGAACAGGAAATTACACAGAATGCACACAACTGAAAAGTGGAGTGTGTGTGACTCAAGGCATAGCTTCCAGTGTCCCACTTACTCCACATTCAAGTCAGAAGTGATCACAAGAAATGGAGCTGAGTGGGCATGGGTCATTTCAATTCAGGATAGCTTTCAAGCCTGGGATCCTTTCAGTTTTTATTCTTTCTTTTTTTTTTTTTTCAAGATTGGCACCTGAGCTAACAACTGTGGCCAATCTTTTTTTTTTTTTCTACTTTATCTCCCCAAATACCCCCCGTACATAGTAGTATATCTTAGTTGCAGGTCCTTCTAGTTGTGGCATATGGGATGCTGCCTCAACGTGGCCTGATGAGCGGTGCCATGTCCGCGCCCAGGATCTGAACCCCAGGCCACCGCAGCAGAGCACACGAACTTAACCACTCAGCCACGGGGCTGGCCCCTCAGTTTTTATTCTTATACTGTATAGTCAAGCATCATCCTCAGGGTAATGAACAATTATCTATTACTCAATAAACAACCTTGACAATGAGGTATAGGTCCTTGGTCCAGTACACCATCCTCAACTGGATTCTCAATTAACTTGATTCGGCATATTCTTATAAATTCCTTGAGTTAATGGTGTAAAGGGACTCCAATCAAATGTCAAGCCCTCAGGCATCTCCAAGTCTAAAGGAAAGGTCACAAACTGGCTATTAATCATTTCCTTCTGGTCAAAATCAGACTATTCAAGATAATACTGCAGAATCTAGCCAATTATCCAAAGTCTAAGAAAAGGTAGAGATTTTTTATTGACAACGCAAAGAATCAGCTTTTTTCTTTGCCTATTTACAAAACAGATTTTTAAAATAACTTTTAAAAACTTGTCATTGCATGATGTCAGCAAATACGGTGGAGTAAGGGAGATCCAAGGATCCATCTCTCCACTGAAAAGACCTATAATCGGAACTAACTGAATATGAATGAACCTATAACAAGCAAAGAGATTAAATTAGCATTCAAATATCTTCCAACAAAGAAA
Source organism: Equus caballus (assembly GCF_041296265.1). Lineage (NCBI taxonomy): Eukaryota > Metazoa > Chordata > Mammalia > Perissodactyla > Equidae > Equus > Equus caballus. The sequence goes on along the minus strand of NC_091715.1, from coordinate 29,432,940 downwards.
AGTCCAGGACCAGATAGATGGCTTTGCTAGTCAACTCTATCAAATATTTAAAGAAGAATTAAGGGGTTGGCCCAGTGGCGCAGTGGTTAAGTGCATACCTTCCACTTCGGCTGCCCAGGGTTCGTCAGTTTGGATCCCAGGTGTGGACAGGGCACCACTTGGGAAGCCATGCTGTGGTAGGCATCCCACATATAAAGTAGAGGAAGATGGGCGCGGATGTTAACTCAGGGCCAGTCTTCCTCAGCAAAAAGAAGAGGATTGGCAGCAGATGTTAGCTCAGGGCTAATCTTCCTCAAAAAAAAAAAAAAGAAGAATTAACATCAATCCTTTTCAAATTCTTCCAAAAAATGGTGGAGTAACTACTTCTAACTCATTCTATGAGGCCAGTATTACCCTGTTACAAAAGCAAGACAAAGGCATCATAAAAAAAATCTACAAACCAATCCCTTAAGAATGTAGATACCAAAATTCTCAACATAATAATAGCAAATGGAATCTCATATTAAAAAGATCATACACCATGACCAAGTAGGATTTACCCCTGGAACACAAGGGTTGGTCAACATATAAAATCAATCAATTTAATGCACCTTATTAATAAATGAAAGCAAAAATATCATTTCAATTGGTGCAGAAGAAACATTTGACAAAATCTAACACCCTTTATTGACACTCAATAAAATAGGAATAGAAAGGAACATCTTCAACTGGATAAAAGTCATCTATGAAAAACCCATAGCTAACAATATATGGTTGGTCCTCTGTATCCACGGGTTCCACTTCTGTGGATTCAATCAACTGGTGATCAAAAGGCCTACAATGGTTGTGTCTGTACTGAACATGTATAGACTTTTTTTCTTGTCATTATTCTCTAAACAGTACAGTATAACAACTATTTACATAGCATTTACATTGTATTAGGTATTATAAGTAACCTAGAGATGATTTTTGGTGGTCTAGTGGTTAAGATTTGGCGCTCTCACTGCCACAGCCTTGGTTCATTTTCCAGTCAAGGAACCACACCACCTGTCTGTCAGTCATCATACTGTGGTAGCTGCATGTTACTATGATGCTGAAAGCTATGCCACTGGTATTTCAAATACCAGCATGGTCACTCATGGTGGACAGGTTTCAGCAGAACTTCCAGATTAAGACAGATTAGGAAGAAGTACCTGGCCACCCGCTTCTGAAAAAATTGATCATGAAAACCCTATGAACAGCAACAGAGCATTGTCTGATACAGTACCAGAAGGTGAGAGGATGGAGCAAAAGGACTGGGCAGGGTTCCACTCTGCTGCATGCAGGGTTGCTAGGAGTAGAAATTGACTTTATGGCACTAACAACAACAAAGAGATGATTTAAAGTATATGGGAGGATATGCGCAGGTTATATGCAAATACTACGCTATTTTGTACAAGGGACTTGAGTATCTGCAGATTTTGGTATCAGCAGGAGTCCTGGAACCAATCTCCCACGGATACGGAGGGATGACTGTACTGTGAAAGATGGAAAGTTTTCCCCCTAATACCAGGATCAAGACAAGGATGTCTACTTTTGTCATTTCTACTCAATATCGTACTGGAAGTTCTAGGCAGGAAAATGAGGCAAGAAGAAGAAATAAAGGCATCTAAATTGGCAAGTCAAAAGTGAAACCATCACTATTTGCAAATGACACAATCTTATATAAAGAAGAATCCTAAAGAGTCCACTAAAAAGTTATCAGAGATAATAATAAAAAGCTACTATGAATAATAAATGAGTTTAGCATATTTGGAGTATGTAAGATCAGGATACAACAATCAGTTTTATTTCTATACATTAGTAATTAACAATCTGCAAATGAAATTGACTGCTATTCCACTTACAATAACATCAAAAATAATAAAATAGGAATAAATTTGCAATGAAAGTTCAAGACTTGTACACAAAAACTATAAAACATTGTTGAAAGAAATGAGAGAACTAAAGAAATGGAAAGATACCTCATATTCATAGGTTGGAAGACTTAATATTGTTAAGATGGTAATACACCCAAACTGATCTGCAGATTCAACGCAATCTCTACCAAAATTCCAATTGCCTGTTTGTCAGAAATGGACAAGCTAATCCTAAAATTTACATGAAATTACCAGGGAACCTGAATACCCCCCAAAAAAAATCTTGAAAAAGAAGAATGATGTTAGAGCACACATACTCCTGAATTTTAAAACTTCCTACAAAGCTACAATAGTCAAAACAGTGTGATACTGGCATAAGGTAAACATACAGATTGATGGAACAGAATTGAGAGTCCACAAATAAAGCCAAACATCTATGGTCAATTATTTTCAACAAGAGTGACAAGACAATTCAATGGGGAAAGAATAGTCTTTTAAATAAACGTTGCCAAGACAACTAATATTCGCATGGAAAAGAACGAAGTTGGACCCTTACCTCACACTATATACAAACATTAACTCAAAAGAGATTAAACATCTAAATGTAATAGCTAAAACTGTAAAATTCTTAGAAAAACATGGGAGTTAACATTCATGACAATAGACTTGACAATGGATTCTTAAATATGACACTAAAAGCACAAGCAACTAAAGAAAAATAGATAAAATGGATTTCAACAAAATCAAACATTTTTGTTCACCAAAGGACACTATCAAGAGAGTGAAAAGACAACTCAGAGAATGGGAGAAAATATTTGCAAATCACATATTTGATAATGATCTAGTATCCAGAATATATAAAGAACACTTCCAATTCAACAATAAAAGCCAGTCACAGAAGGACAGATATTGCATGATTCCACTTATTTGAAGTACCTAAAATAGTCAAATTCAGAGAAGCAGAGATTAGAATGGTGATTACCAGGGCCAGGGGGAGGGGAAATGGGGAGTTTCTCTTCAATTTGTAAAAGTTCTTGTTATGCAAGACAATTAGTTCTAGAGATCTGCTGTAAAGCATAGTGCCTATAGTCAACAATACTGTATTGTGCACTTAAAAATTTAAGAGAGTAGAACTTATGTTAAATGTTCTTATGACAAAAACAAAAAGACATGAGGAAACTTTTGGAGGTGATGGATATGCCTATGATGTTGATTGTGGTGATAGCTTCATGGGTGTATGCATAGGTCCAAACTCATGAAATTGTATACATTAAAGATGTGCCACTTTCTGTATATCAGTTATACTTCAATAAAGCTATTTTTTTAAAAAAAGACAAAAATGCCAATTAAAAATGGACAAAGTACTTGGATAGACCTTTCTCCAAAGAAGATATACCAATTGCCAAAAAACACATAAAAAAATGCTTAACAGCATTTGTCCTTGGGGAAAAGCAAATAATCAAAACATAATGAGATCCCACTTCACACCCATTAGAGCTGCTACGATAATTAAAAACAAAAAATGAATGTAACAAGTGTTGGTGACGATGTAGAGAAATTTGAACCCTCATACATTGCTGGTGGGAATGTAAAACGGGGAAGTGCTCTGTAAATTTTGGAATTTCCTCAAAAAGTGAACCATAGAAATTTCACTTGTAGGTATATACAAAAGAGAAGTGAAAACAGGAGTTCAAACAGAAAGTTGTACACTAATGTTCACAGCAGCATTATTTATAGTAGCCCAAAAGTGGAAACAATGCAACTGATGAATGGATAAACAATATGTGGTATAGTCATACAGTGGAATATTATTCAACCATAAAAAGAAATGAAGTACTGATACACCCTACAGCATAGATCAACCCTGGAAGCATTATGCTAAGTGAAAGAATCCAGAGCACCAAAGGAAACATAACTTATGATTCCACTTACGTGAAATGTCCATAAGAGACAAATTCATAGATACAGATTATAGATTAGTGGTTACAAGGAGCTGAGGGGAGGGAGGAATGGGGAGTGACTTTAACGTGTATGGACTGTCTTTTTTGGGTGATGAAAATATTCTTGAATTGGATAGCGATGGTGGTTGTAAAACATTTGAATGTACCAAAAGCCACTGAATTGTGCACTTTAAGAGAGTGAATTGTATTTTGGGTGAATACTACCTCAGTAAAAAAAATTATCAAAAATGTCAAAGAACAATTTCACATATCCTAGGTGTTCCTTATTTAAAAACATATTATGAGCATTACAAATATTGAACCAATCAACACTATTTCGCAAGGTACTGCTCCAGCACAGCATCTTTGATGAGGAGGTATTGGAGTAAAATTTGACATGTCACCTGCTACACTAAGCCGTAGGACCTTTCAGGGATTCAAATAGGCAAATGTGGAATGTGGCATCACCATGACGACATTGTGGTTTATCATTCTTCAGAATCTCTATAAATGGCAGAAAACACAGAATAATATTGCAAACAAGTTTAGCTGTAAAAAAAAAAATTGGTATTTAAAATGTGGATTTATATACAAAAAGAGTGAACAGATATAAAATTAGGATGACCATTATCTTTACTGGAGGCATTGATAGCATCCTAGTGTGCTTAAAATTTGACGGTCCTCACAAAAATTGATTCATCACAGACTTTGCAGAAAATAAGTACATATAATAAGAGATAACTCTATAGTTCCCCATCTAGAGATAGGGAGCAAACAACTCTGATCTTTTCTTTATGGTTGGATCAAACCATAGTCTCTCTCCCTTCTCTCTTGTCGAATGCTTTATTTTGATATAGACCATGTAGTATATATTAGGTAAAATTTGTTCACAGCCAGAACTGTTGCAGTCATATTTTGTACATCAATTTCAATACATGTGTCATTAAAATACAGTTAACTATATACTAATTAAAGTGTCCAGGTGTGATGGCAAGATGCCAGTTAGAGGCACCATGGATTGCATTACGAAATAAAATGATTAGATGGCTCAGAATTTTTGTTCAGTGGATATATTAAAATGTTATGGAATGACATTAAAATTAGTTCTTTATGAACATTTCTCCATGGCCAAAAATCAAATATAGTTCCAATGACATAAAGAAAAAAGCCCAAAATCAGGTCTGTGGCCAACATCAGTCATGTCCCTTGCTCATTTTAGAGTTTAACCACATGAAACCTTTAGAAAAATTACTGATGGTGATTTAGAGTACACAAATGAAGGAACTTGTTAATAAAGGGCATTAGTATATTCAGTGGAGTCCAGCTTAAAAAATTAAACCTATGATGTGTCTTCACGTAAATGGAATGGTTTCTGTCATTTAAATATGCTTCTCGGCCTACATGGGTGCTGATGTGAAAATCAGTGCAAGGCCAGAAGCTATAGTAATTTACCTCAAAATATGCACTGCAGACCCCAGACATACAGTCACTTCAGAATGCTTGTTAAAATGCACTTCTGAGGCTTTCCCCAGGGTGGCCTAAATTAGAACTCCTGGGCTTGTTAACTAGCAATCTCCTCTTTAATAAACTTACCATTGCATGACTGTGCACGTTAAACCTCGAGAACCACTTTTCCCCCAGATGTGGCAGGGTTCACTCCCTCTCTCTCAATCCCTCTGCCAGCACCCCTTCTTATTCTCATTCAGCCACTAATAGTATTACCAGTGGTTTCATTGCTGTTAATCTCCCTTAACCTGTGGTCATTTTCCAAATATCATGGCAGGAGGGGAAATTATTGTTTTTTCTTATTAGAATAATTGTAAGAGAAAGGGTTTAAATGTCCCTTTGAAATAAGGTGTTCATTGGTACTCATTAAATGAACTGAGGTCACACAGTACTTGAGAAGAAAAGTGGGTGCTTGAAGCCACTACCCTGATTCTCTAAAGGTCACAGGGACAAAACACTATAGAGGCAGACATTTTTGGGACTGAAATACATTTTTGATTAGAAACAGCCGCAATTAGAGCTGTGTGCCAAGATATGACTGCTGACAAAGACTAGATCTAACGATTGAAAACTCAAGAACCTTTGGTCCCAAGTACGTTCTATCTAAGGAATCAAGCACAAACATCTAACAAACCTGCTGTTGCCACATCATTCTCTCACTTTCCCTTGCTTGCCTTAAATATACATCGGTATAATTGTTTTAGCTGTCCTTTTGGTTTGGCACGCCAAGTGATGCTCTCCAACTTTATGTCCCTATGCCTTCTAACTTTCCCCTCCACCTCTTCCTTCTGCCAAAAAGCCTTTCATTTTCCTTTTGAAGTATGAGGTATTTATCATCCATTCTTCTAGTATATTTTTAGTATCTTCTATTTCAACATAATCGAACGTTCCATATGTGAGGAACTAGGCAAGGTCCTGCAGGGTCTAGAAAAATGAGTACATTTGCCTCTGTCCCCAAACATCTCTATCAGAAATATTAAAACCCAGGATGAAATATTTATCTGGAAAATATAATATATGGAAAATTCAATGAATGCTGAAAGGGTAGAAACAAAGAACTATAGGATTAAAGGAGAGATGCCTGGATGTGGAAATATCTGAAATGAGCCTTGGTGGGATTTTGACATGTGGGGATTACATGGAAATCATTTGAGGCAGAAAAACTAGTACAAGTAAAGAGCAGGAGGTAAGTAAACTTGCATCCAGTTTAACTGGCAGCTCAGAATACAGATTGATTAAATCACTTCACAAATATGGGAAGTAGTGAGAGAGAAGCTATTAAAGATCAGTTAAGACCAAATTAAGGAGATTGCTGAAGAGATTTTTTTCACTAACTCATTAGTGAGGTACAGGATCAGAGTCATATTTTAGGGTAACTAGTTCACTGTCAACAAGAAGGAAGAATTGGATGAGGGTTGTAGAAAGTAGCTCAACAACTATTGAATAAGTGAGCATATATTGATGTAGGGCTCATGGTGGCACTGGAGATAGAAAAGAGTTAAAAAATGTGGACATGGTCATAAGTCCAGATGTGTGGAACATCACCATTGATTGGATGCAGAAAATGAAGGAGAGTCAAAGATGTGTTGAGATATCTGGAGTAAGTCACTGGAAAGAGTGAAAGAAAGGAACTGACTTGGGGCTGAAGATGATGAGCTCCATTTTGACTAAACTAAATTGGAGATGGAGCCATGTAGCGACATTTTGAAAGGTGGAAATGAGGTTGAAGTTATTGAGATGGGCTTGGGAGTCATGTGATAAATGCCAAGGAAAGATTCTAGGATGAATATAAAGAGTGGGAATGGAGGGGCTGGCCCTGTGGCCGAGTGGTTAAGTTCGCACGCTCGGCTGCAGGCAGCCCAGTGTTTCGTTGGTTGGAATCCTGGGCGTGGACATGGCACTGCTCATCAAACCACACTGAGGCAGCATCCCACATGCCACAACTAGAAGGACCCACAATGAAGAATATACAACTATGTACCAGGGGGCTTTGGGGAGAAAAAGAAAAAAAAAACAAAAAAGAGTGGGGATGGAAAAGTTTGAGAGGATAATTCCATCAAGGAGCAAAAAAGGAAAGACAAAGTGGTAGAAGTAGGAGGGAATGGAAGAATAGTCTCGTAGAAGACAAGTAAAGAGATAATGTGTCAAAAAAGAAGAGTCCAGCTGAGGAAGGTGACTATTGAAAACAAAAACAATTGCATCAAAAATCTGGATCTTGGATTTATTTTGAATAATACTTCAAATTGTGGAGATAGATACAAAATAAGATAATATATGGTCTCTGCTGTTTGCAACCCAGTCAGGGACTTAACTGTACACAGGAAACAGCTAAGTGGTCATTCAAAGCTGATATTGTTAAGTCTGTAAAGCAAATGGTAGAAATGATAAACACTAAAGATATCTAGAGGGGCTGGCCCTGTGTCTGAGTGGTTAACTTCATGCACTCCACTTCGGCAGCCTGGGGTTCGCCAGTTTGGATCCTGGGTGCAGACCTACACATTGCTCATCAAGCCATGTTGTGGCAGCATCCCACATAGAGGAACCAGAATGACTTACAGCTAGGATACACAACTATGTACTGAGGCTTTGGGGAAAAAAAGAAAAAAAGAGGAAGACTGGCAACAGATATTGGCTCAGGGCCAATCTTCCTCACCATCCCCCAACCAACTCCAAAACAAATAAATATAGAGAGGCCAGTCCCATGGCTGAGTGGTTAAATTCACTCACTCCACTGCGGCGGCCCGGGGTTTCGCTGGTTCAGATCCTGGGTGCAGACATGGCACCACGTGTGAGGCCACATTGAGGCGGCATCCCACGTGCCACAACTAGAAGGACCTGCAACTAAGATACACAACTATGTACCAGGGGGATTTGGGGAGATAAAGCAGAAAAAAAAAAAAAAAAAGATTGGCAACAGTTGTTAGCGCAGGTGGCAATCTTTAAAAAAAAAAAGAAATATAGAGAATGGAGATGGTCAATATGACAGGAAAGCTTGGAGATGTCTGTTGAAGAGAAGAGTTGGGGAGTAGATCAAAAGAAAAAGACAGTTTGGAATGTCAAGGAATAACTCACAGGCCTGCAGTCATTTTAAGCACACTGTTTTACTTGTATACAAGGAAAACCAATTGTTCAAATATCAGCCTTGAAGAGCCATGAGAGATGAATGAGCCGGGGACCGTCTGATAAAATCAGTGTTTGGTCCGGCAGAACTGAGAACTGACTGAAATGTCTTAGCCATGAGCCTTCTGTGGACTTGCCCAGGAACACAAGGTATCAGGCAGTCAATCACAGTTTGGAGAAATTTCCTTTCCTAACTACAAGTGTTTGCTGGGAGCCGTGTTAAAAAAAAAAAATACCCATTCTGTGTTTTAAAATTTATACCATGTGGTGATTTGTTTTAAATGTAGTGAAAGTCAAAAAATATTTTCCATTTAATAAATAGATCCCTGCTCATGTGAATAAGGGGCCTTTGTAAGGCTTGCCAATGTTTGCTCTTACACACTCACCCTTTCTTCCCAATAGCTCATTGCATTGCATGTGCTTAAATCCTTTCAGCATTAGCACTATAGTTAACATTTTCCACTGATTAAAATTTTCTCACGCCTTAGTGACAGTGTCTTCTTCCATAGATGATGGCTGTGATAGTGTCCTCTATGCGATTCCTTTGAACCCTTTGCTTCAATTGCCACGTTGGATTTCTAATGGAAATTTTGTCTTCCCATAATTGCCTAGAGGTTCTGAAAGCAATAACAGACCATTTTGTAACATTAAGTGGAATTTCTAACAGGACTAAGTACTTTCATTTGACCACACTCTTCGCAAAATCTGGCAACTGGGACATTTTGAAATGTCTGTTCTAAGAACTACTGTTATACAGAATAAAGTATTACCATTTACCTTATGCTTATTTCAACATTTTGATGAAATAATAACTGTAGTTCTTATGAATGAAAAATACTGCCATTTTGCTATTTTCGTTAGAGAAGCAGAGCTTTAAATATATTTGGTAACATTTATGCTTAATTTGATTTACCATCTAAGATGCCCCTGTCTTTCTGAATGAAATTTGTTTTCATTTTGTAATAATTGCTAAAGTAAAGAATATTCAATAAGTGTTTGGGACATTGTGATGGCCTTTTAGTAATTTTATGTATTCTTAAAATTAATGTGGTGTTGAAGTCTTCAATCTGTATGAGTTCTTTCAAATGTGTCTAACTTTCAATTTCACTGGACCCAAAAGTAATCATTATTTACAAAGAAGTTTTTATTTCTTCCAGAGGTTACAAATTATTTCTTTAAATTTCAGCATTAAGTATTTATTATTGATGTTGCAAGACTGGAATGCACATAGACAATAGAAATAGGTTCATCTGACATTGTTACATTATGTTTACAGTTTTATTTCAGTAGTGTGACCATCAGTCAATAAGTGGATGGTGTGATTAGTGTGAAGCTCAGCACTAAATTCAAAGAAGTGCCAAGGAGACAAAATGAATGTGAGAACAGGAAGGCAAACCATCTCCAGTGGACTAGCGGCATGGTTCAATAAGCTTTGATGAACAAGGGAAAAATCATGTGTCCTAGAAAATGGAGGGTATAAAAACAGACCAACTGCCAGATGCCACTCTCTCTCTTATATTCATACCTATCTGCAATCACCAAGTAGAATAAGTCAAAGTCTATATTTGAACCATGACTCCATCTGCCTGAATCATTAGGATGTGTAAGTAATAACAAATAACTGCATTAATAAATACTAATTTTTTTAAATAAATGAGAGAGCAGGAGATATATGGGAAATCTCTGTACCTTCCTCTTAATTTTTCTATGAACCTAAAACTGCTCTAAAAATTTCAAAGTCTTTAAAATAAAATAGATGAGAGCTTCTATTGCTATTGAAAACCTTTATCAGCATTATTTACTAAAATTAAATGACCAACACTAAATTTTGCCAATAATTATAGCTTGCATCTTAACTCTTTCCCCACAGACAGAATGGAGGAAAGGAATAATGATATAATGATAACGCAGCCAGGTATTGAAATGGGATGCCTTCTGACTCAGTTTTATTTGAGGTCCCAAAGGTTAAGAACCAAGCAATTGTGTCATATATCTCAAAGATATACAAACGTTGGAGCCGATGAGTGGGGGAGACTGTTTTCTTGGAGAGAGTTACTCTTGTGCACCCATCTCACCTTAAGCCAAGTGAGAGAAGGGGCTTTAAGAGAACATATAGGGAACTTTACACATGACATTCCCCAGAACCTGAGGATCATAAATACTGATATTAGAAATAAGGCTGGAAGGTCTGAGAGGATATAGTAAAGGGCAAGAAGGAGGGCTGCTTTGAGAGCCAACAACATTCCACAGATGGTAGGGCCAGGATGCCTGAATATTTTTAATGGGAAATGTGGGAGGAAACTAGTCTGATGCTGTTTGGATCCCTTCCAAGAGAACCACCTGAAGAAGCAATGGGTCCCCAATGGAAAGTCAGTATAGAGTAGCCTCAAATGTGCAGGGGCTATGGGTTGAAGGCCTAAGAGACCAGGTGGAGAAAAGGTATTGCCCACGTCTTGAAAAATATAACTGGAAGTTTCTAGTGGGTGTATCTGAGGAATCCACAAACTTCCATGGGAAAGCAAATTTAGAGAAAGCAAACTGGAGAAGAGCCATTCTGGATAATCCATCTCTGGACCCCTCAAGCAACACATTATTTTGTCTCTCTTCTCTATTCTTCTGACTCTAGAGAGCCAGAGTCAGTCACTGTAGTAGGGAGTTGAGGTGGGGATGGAGTGAAGGGTGGAATAAGTGTAGTGTGAAAGATAAAGGGGACTTCCTGCTAGATTGGAGGCCTTAGCATCCAAAGCAGACCTGAGCTGGAGGAGGAGAAATACTTCGATTGGATATGATCATGGTTTGTGAGTTTGTGACACTAGAGTGGACATTTAGTTACTGAAATAGGATTTTCCAGGAACTGAAAGCGCTCGAAGGACATTTTATTATTTAGGAATTACCAAAAAATTTTATGGGATTTCCTGAGGTTTTATCAAAGGACAAAGAAAGAACCAGTACAGAGTGGGTCTGCAGGGGCAGTGAGGGGAAAATGTTTTCTGATTTTACCCTAATGAGTATAGCCCATTCGATATAACTCATGATGATAATGAAGATGATGATGATGTGACAGTGACAATGAAGAAAGATTAATGAAGACACCACTGACAAATCTTACCTACCTCAGTTTTGCCTGAGGTGAGTTCTGACCCTCTCTGCATTTTCTAGTTTTCAAATCCTAGAGACTTATTTATGGATGATAAAACACACTATTTTAAGTAGCAGAACTTGTCATTGTGTTGCAAGTAAGTCTTATAGTTATTAATAGGGGAAAAGAGAGCCCTCTTTTTACTTTGGAAATAATAGCAATATAATTCAATTCCACTAATATTTATTTAAGACCTGCAACATGCCTAATATGTTATTGGAAGTTGACATTGATTATATAAGACATATATGGAAATGTATAGATTTTATGTTTTCCCTTCATTGATAATTTTAAGTAGAATGACCTAAAAATCAAATTTACATACAAAAAGAAGTACTCAAAAGGCTATATTTTAAAATACTAAACATTTAAAACATTTAACAATAAGATATTAAAAACATTTTAAAATTTAAGAACTAATATACATAAATAATGGAAAATATAAGTCAAAATTATACTGACTTGGAAATTATATGCCTGTACACCTGGGAAACCCAGAAGCAGTAAGTGAAAACTCATTAGAACTCAGAAGAGAACTTAGTGATGTTGCCATTTATTAAACATACTGGTAAAAATCAATAGCTCTCCTACATATCAGCAATGAACAGGTAATTTAATAAAAAATTACTACTTTAATAGAAAAAAGAGTTAAAAATAGCTAGAACAAGCTTAATAATATATAGACAAATATTGCACGAAGAAAACAAAATACCTTTTGATATAAAAGGAAACAAATAAATGGAAAGGCATACAATATTTCATGGTGGGTAAACTCAAATGTATAAATGCCAGTTGTCTTCAAGTTCATTTATGAAATGTAATACCAATACGAATTTTAAGGAACTGACAAAATAATTTTAAATTTGACCTGGAAAAATAGACAGGCAGGGAAAACAAGGCAACATTGAGATAAATAATGGAGGGGAAGCAACTTATTGTGAACGCAATCAAAGTTAAAAAATATATTATCAAGTTAAAGTAATTGAAAACTTTTGCATGAATAGACACAAAAATAGAACATAATATAAAACTCTGAACAATACAAGTATATACAATAGAATTTAAACATCATAGTGTTTCTCTCTGAAATAATTAAGCTTTTAAGAACAGTGACATCTTTCTAATGAAGAGAGAAGTTTCATTGGTTCTAACATCTATTGCAAACAGGAAAATAGGGAATGAGGCACACAACCAACAACCACATTCCAGGATGATCAGAGTTATTATGTAGAAATTTATCTTTTGGTGAGTTCTTATATATTTATTTTGGTTTTATTATCAACAATTCTCTAGTATGTGAAATTGTGGCTTCTTTCCATTAATCCCAGACATTGGGCATCCCATATGCAGTCTCACAATATTTAACTTTTACTCAAAATGCTTTAAAAAATTCCCAAATATCCTTCAGTTCTTTGATGGGAGGCAGACCCAGGACTATTTACAAAAGGACAAGTAAGAGCTATTCTACAGCCTTATTTAAGGAAAGCATGTCTAGATAAGACAAAATGAAACAGAGACTCACTTATATTCTGTTCGCTCTAATTTTGATTGAATGTTTGAGAAACCCGATTAATAATAACAACCAACATTTGTTGATGTCAGGAAAGGACTAAGCATTTTACATATATTTGTTTCATTTAGTCCTCACAACAAACAGCATGATTAGTTATTATCACTACTATTATTAAATATATGGAGAAATTGAAGCACAGAGAATTTGTTACTTTCCCGGAAACATACAATTAATAATGAGCATACCTGGGTTTTAAATTCGGGCAGTTTGACTCCAGAGCCTATGATTTTTATCATTGTGGGTTATTGCTTCTTTGTGATACTAATGTTAGACTTCTTTAACTTAGATCTCTGAGGTTCTCACAAACTCTCTTCCTGTTACATCCACAGAAGTTTTTCAAAACTGGTTGCATATTAAAATCACCTGGAGAGATTAAATAATTACAGATGCCTGGGACCTACTCCAAACCAATTGAGATTGGCTCCACAGGGTGCGTCCTTGACATCTGTAGTTTTTAAAGCTGTCCAGGTGATTCTGATGCACAGTGAGGGTTGCAAACTACTGACTTGTACAATTACAGAAAGAGAGAGAAACAGCCATTTCCCAGGTACCTTATAATTTACATATACAATACATTGCATAGCTTATATATCCTTTATACTTGTAATACTTATTTTTTTAATTTTTAAAATTTTCATTAATTTCCCATAATGTACATAGGCCTAAACATTTATTTTAATTTTGGTAGAATTACATACCCATTGAGGCAGCCCCAAATGATTGCCACCTCCCCTGATCTTCTATATCACTTATTGTCTTTACCACTTAGCTAATTGTGAAAGGTCATGTAACAACTCTTCTGTTTTTACATGGAACAAGAGTTTTTTTGGTAGTTTTATTTTATTTTTTTGCTGAGGAAGATTAACCCTGAGCTAACATCTGCTGTCAATCTTCCTCTTTTTTGTATGTGAGCCACTACCACAGCATGGCCACCGACAGAGGAGTAGTGTAGGTCTGTGCCCAGGAACCAAACCTGGGCCACCAGGACAGGGCATGCTGAACTGAACCACCAGGACACTGTGGGCTGGCCTGGTAATTTTAAAAATTGGAAGAATAATTTTGAAAATATAACAGATACTCAGTATTTAGAATTCCAAGATGGCAGAAAAGTAAAAAAGAAGAATGTGAAAAACCTCACCATGCATGATTAATCAACTTTTAATATTGAGTGAACAGCATTACAGGCTTTTCCTCTGCCTATATACAAATGGATGGGTGGATAGATGGAAACCTAGATTTCTTTTTCTTTTTTCCCCAGTTTTATGGAGATATAATTGACATATACCATTGTGTAAGTTTAAAGTGTACAGGGTGCTGATTTGATACATGTATATATAGTGAAATGATTACTGTAATAAGATGTCAGGAAAGGACTAAGCATTTTACATATATTTGTTTCATTTAGTCCTCACAACAAACAGCATGATTAGTTATTATCACTACTATCCATCACTTCACATAAGCACAATTTTTTTGTATGTGTAGTGAGAACATTTAAGATCTAGTCTCTTAGCAACTTTTAAATATATAATACAGTATTGTTAACTGTAGTCACCATGCTGTATGTTAGATTTGTGAAACTTATTCATCTTACAACTGGGAGTTTGTACCCTTTGACCAATATCTCTCCATTTCCCCAGCTTCCTAGCCTCTGGCAACCACTATTCTTCTCTCTGTTTCTCTAAGTTTGACTTTTTTTTAGATTCCACATATAAGTGAGATCATACAGTATTTGTCTTTCTCCATCTGATTCACTTCACTTAGCATAATGCCCTTAAGGTTGATCTATGTTGTTGCAAATGTCAGGATTTCTTTCTTCTTTATGACTGAATATTCTGTTGCATATGTAAAAAGCGTTTTCTTTACCCATTCATCTGTGGATGGACACTTAGATTGTTTCCATGTCTTGGCTATTGTGAATAATGCTGCAATGAACATAAGGGTGCATATATCTCTTCAAGATAGTGATTTCGTTTTTCTGGATATATACCCAAAAGTGGAATTGCTAGATCATATGTTAGTTCTATTTTTAATTTTTTGAGGAACCTCCATACTGTTTTTCAGTGACTACACCAATTTACATTCCCACAAACAGTGCACTAGGGTTTCCTTTCCTCCACATCCTCACCAACACTTGTTATTTCTTGTCTTTTTGATAATAGCCATTCTAACAGATATGAGGTAATAGCTCATCATGGTTATGATTTATATTTCCCTGATGATTACTGATGTTGAGCATCTTTTCATGTACCTGTTGGCCATTTGTATGTCTTCTTTGGAAAAATGTCTATTCGCTTACTCTGCTCATTTTTTAAACCAGATTGGGGTTTTTTGCTATTGAGTTGTATGAGTTCTTTATATATTTGGATATTAACCACGTGAAATGAACCTCAAGGAAGAAGGGAAATTGTACTGGGTAGTAAAAAGGTTGCTGACTCCATCTCCTAACTATCTACTTGATCAGTCTGTTCTCAGGAGAGATATGGGGAAAATGGTGTCTTTGGCAGAGAGCTGGATTACAGTTAAGTATAGTTGTTAAAAAATTATTCCCTGGGTTTCAACATAAAATGTCTTCAAAAGCATGAATTTTAGTAATTCAGAACCTTACCTTCAAGGTTTTTATTTACTTTTTTGTTTGTGTGTTTATGTTTCTCACTCCCTCTCCAGCAAGGACGGTAACATCCTTGATGGAGGTAAGGGTGAACTGGCCATTGTGAAAAATCTTATCCCAGGGTCAAAGCATGAAAGCTCACTTCACTCCTCTCCACAAGTGCTGCTTTGTACTGAGGATTCTTCATGTCCCAATTTGATCCCCAGAAATGTTGGGTGTGGTTTACCTGAATGTTTACATGTCTCCTTTTAAGACACACCATTTTCATCCAATCAAATTTTATTGCTATATTGTCCTTTTTGAAGTTTGTGTATCCTATGAGTACTTATATACAGTAAGTATAGGGTGTAGAGAAAATATGTATGTGTTTCTACAGAGTTGGAGCTTGATGACAAAATTTTGCCGGCATTTGGGATCCTGGCATAAGGGTAAGCCTTGGGAAGTTAGAACTCTAGAGAAATCTAGCTAAATCCAGAAGTATGTATTTTCATTGCAACAGAAAATAAGACCTTGGAGACACCTCTAGGGTGTAAAGTCCAGGGACATCAGGGGTTATCAGGCCCCTGGAAAGATGTCTTTATATTCCAAAAGGTTAGAGTGAGAACTCAGGGTTTTTCCATCCCATCTCCATGGAGGAAACGTTTTTTTCTCTCATTTCAGGAGGGAGGAGAAGGTAGCTGCGTCCTGCTTCTGTACATAAGCAGAAAAAATCCGTTTTTCTCTATTCCTCACCTATTATAATGACTTCAAAATTTGTAAGTTTAGAACATTTGACCTGGCCTTCATCACGTCACCCCAGGAGTAAGAATCAGGGTGTGACAAACAACGTGGTGGTCATTATTTGCATTTAAGTGAATTAGCATTTTAAGCGAATGATAGATTTGTGTCTGATCCAGAACATATCATGTGAACATCTGGATGAAATTAATAAAGATAATTATTAAAAGCACAATAGTGAGTTTTATTCCTATTGTATGTACGTGTGTGCGTGTACATGACTGAACAGTGTTAGATAGTGATTCACAATTGACTGATTATTATGAAAGTTCTTCATGACATTGTATTTAACATGGACATACAATTGAGTGCCTTTATAACATGCCTTCTAGAAACATTTTATGTATATTCTTTGTTACTTTACTCCTTTGTATTAGTGTTTCATACATTTTTAATGTCTGAATTGAAAAAGAATTTTCGTGGGATATTATTACAGAGTGGAAATTGAAATATAATTCCATATAAATCTACTGCATTTAAAAAAATATGTAGAAGTATGTACACTCAAGTGTGCATAATTAGTAAGTACTCCTAGTGAGAGATCCAGATTTCAAAAGCCAGGAGAATGAAGGTTGAGTATTTTAACATTACCCATGCTCTAAGAATAAAATTAGAAAGCAGAATGGCATTCATATAGATGTTGTATTATCATTTTCTATTTTAGTAACAAGAAGAAAGATTTTCATTTTCGCTGGTTTTAAATTAAGTATATTTGTGACGATCTCAGTAGTAATAGCATATATCCGTATATTTGGGCCTCCTGGATATAATTCTATTTGACCTTTCACATCAAATCCTCAACAGCAATTATTAAAAATGTTTTTTCTGTTTACTATTTTTAAGACCTTTGTTTTTTGGGGGGAATTTGGTGATATAAAAGTGGTTCCTGTCTTTATTGGACAAACTAATTGGGAGACATGCCAGAGAAAAGAGTAGAATTCAGATAAGGGAAGAGATCGATATGATCCAAATTTCTCAACCAATTTCTCATCTTTTGATGAAGGAATTATCTGGGTTCTTAAAGGACACATTGGATTTGGATCAGAAGTGGAGAGAGGGGAAGATGTTTGCTAGGAGGAAATGGCACGAATAGAATATAGACCGTGAACAAATGATATACATTTAGGAAATTGTGTGTATAGGTTGTTGTAGTTGAAATTTGGGATTGGAAAATTAGATATAGTCATATAGTTGAGATATTGAATCAGCATAAAAAGTTAGAAGTTTGCTATGTGGGCATTATGGGAATAAAGACACTTACAACAGTAGAATGGATAAAAAGCAGAGGCACTGGAGACAGAAAGCATAGACCAATCAGGGTGTTCTTTCAAATGCTGGAGGAGGAAAATAGTAACTCTCTCTACTCAGATCATTGTGATGGGGACTGAAAGTAAGGAGCTTATAAAGGAGAGATCATGAAGTTTGCCAGACCTAGAGACCAGCCACAGAAGGAAAGTCAGGAGAAGGACCATTACAACTGACTCTGGGTTTTCCAGTTTGCAATCCAGAGACATTGACGATGATAGTGACAAAATATAGCTTGGTATAAAGCAGTCCCATGTACCTACTAGAGAAAAGATGGTTTGTAAATATTTACTTTTCTCCTTGTAATGTAAGCATGTTAAAGTCACTTTGTACCAGGACTATTACGGGCATATTTGTAAAGGTAAACCATATCAATTGTAAATCAAGCTATTTGGAACGATAGCAATGTTACAATTCCCTTCAACGCAACAAATTATTGATGCTTCTCTGTAAATGGGTAAACCCCACATGGTGTATGGATATGGTTCAACCACACTCATGCCTTTGAAATATCTTACAGACTAATAGTGACAAGAACATTAAAAAAGGTGGGTGCAAGGCAAACCGTGAATGCCACAATGGATATAGAAATGATGTGTTGTGGGACTCAAAGTGGCTAGAGGTCACTCTGATAAGGGAACCAAGAAAAGTTGCATGGGCCAGTTGGTGTTTAATATGGCCCTTGAAAGTTTGGTAGGTGTTCACAAGAAGCTTAAATTACCTTTATTTAAAAAATATAATTCGTCATACCTTGTGATTCTCTCCTTCACTTTTTAATTTCCTCAGATACATTGACTCATGATTATTTTATTGTGTAGTCGAACCCCTGCCTCCACCCCTGGCAACCACCATTCTTCTCCCTGCTTCTATGAGTTCGACTATTTTAGATTCCACCTTGAAAATAGGGATCAGCTGGATGTGTTCCTGTGCCATTCTGTCCTGCTGTCGAATCCTGACAGCAGGAATACACAGTCACTATATATCTATAATTTCATGGGATGGCGATAAATAAAAGGAGAAATTCATGGGATTGTTTTTTTGATTCAACATAGCAGGTACGTTTTATTCCCTTGTGCAGAAAGGTGGATATCAGGAAAACAAAATGAATAAACATTTATGGAGTTTGTACTACACACAATATTTTGTGTTGTGAGGGGAGCCAAGCATGAAAAGATAATACAACTTTGTGCTTCAAGGTTTTTGTTTTTGTCTAGTTTTTGTCATTTAAGATGCTTCCAGTCAGGAATAACAGGATAGATGAGTAAACATGATTTAGTAAGAAGAAAATTCGATATTTTATATGGCATGAAATCAGACGGTAGAAGGTTATATGGATAGTTATTCAGTTTCTCAACAAGATTATCAGAGGCTAATTTTTACATAGCCACTTTCAGCCCGCTAGCTTTGTTTTAGCTATCTACATTGAAAACTCCAAAATGGCTACAGAAGGCCTCACATAGCACCTTCATTTGGTTATTCATGGAACAGGATGAGTAGCATCTCTTCTTCTGCTTCTATTTTTCCAGGAGGCAAATCTTTTCCAATAGCCCCAAAGCAATTCTCCTTGTATCCCCTTGACCAGAATTGGATTTCATACTTATGGCTAAACCAGTGTTTGGTAAAGGGAATGGAACACCACAAAAAGTGAGATTTTTAGCAAAGAAGAAAGGCGTTGGGAAGGCAATCGACAGAGTTTTCTCTAGGATTATAGTACGTCAGTGGATACTGCTAGTTATAGCTTCAGTCTAGCGTGAAAGCTGTTGATATCATGAAGTTACAGCATGAGATATCTACCACGAAGCTCTTCTTTTTAGTGATGAGGAAACCAGGGTCCAGTCAATTCAGTTGATTTAGTCAAGATCAAGTCACTGAGTAGCAAGACTTGAATCTAGTTTAGCAGCTTTCTACTGCAACATTCCTTCTGTAATGAGTTTTTTCTCTATTTTAAAAATGTAATCCTCTGCCTTTTGTTAGTCAAGTAGGAACACTATCTTCAGGGAATGAGATGGATACCTATACAGTTGAAATTCTTTATGATTAGATCTACATATGGAGAGGAATGACTATATTTTGAAATATATTTCACATAAAATGATTCTTTTAAAGAAATCTGATTTATTTTGATAACTGACTTTTTAAAGGTATGGGTGACTAAAGTGTAATTGCTTTCACTTCTCTTCTTTAAAATGCGTCATAAAGAAAGTTATAAATGCTTTTTAATTTCAAGAGTTTTATCTGGTTTTTCATTGCATTGTCTCAGTTATCAAATATATTTTTCTTTGAGATAAACATACTTTTTTTCTCTTACCAAATTAACTTGTCATCCTATGATATATTTTTTCATCTGTGTGTTTTTGAAATAATTTTTATATCGTTACATGTATTAGTTTAAGTTGTGTTCACTGAAATGGAGTTCAAAAGACTTTAATTGTCACCATACTTAAGCCCAGTTTGTTCTCCCTGAATGCCACCTCTTGCTCCAATGAACACATTTCCATCACCCTAGATTGATCTCTTTGGTTCACACGTGTAGGCTGGTCCATTATGCAAGGCCCAGCAGGATCACGTTTCTCACTTTGAAGTTTAACTTCTTTTCTTAATGGTTTAAAAGTAAATCTGAGAATCAAACTATGCAATTCATTTCTTAAATTTTGTTTTTGTCCAAAGTAATCTTCCTCCATCTGTTGTCTGATATTGTCTCTGTTGAATAAATGTGAGATGGCAGAAGACCAAGCACAGACTATGGAATCTGGTCTATCTCTCGGTTTTCCTTAAATCATAACCAATCAGCTTTTACCTTACTGAGGTTGGTCACTTCTCTTATTTCTTGCTAACAAGCCCTTTCTCCCTCCCCAGGCCCCTTCAGGGGTAAGCTTTACTGCCATTAACAAAACAAGAATGGATATAGCTTTCGCTTTTTCTAAAGAAGAGTGTATGAGAAAGTGTGAATTCGTGGATTGTCAGAGAAGATAGTGCCATTCTCCATTAACTGCTGCCAGCTATCAGAGTCAAATGTATCACTTCCACATGGCACTTTAGGTCTCCTTGACTCTTGCACCATTTACATTTCCAAGGCCAGGCCTAGATTATTTTCAGTTGGTAACTTGACTATGTGTCATTAAGACATAGAAGATCTTCATTTCATGGAAGTACAGAGAGCTCCCTATACATTGACAATGACAGAGTTGATGGCTCAATAGGTGGGAATGTGTATGTCTTTGAATATCTGCTTCATATCAATCTCAATATTTCTTTGCTATAAATAATTTTCCTCCACTACCTCCACCCTTTTCTAGGAGATCCTAGGCACTACATAAACTGATAGAACATTTCCTTTTTCTAGTGTTGGCCTTCTTTTTGGCTCCAATTTACATTCTGGCTATTTTATTGTCCCTGATGTTATTCCTCTGCATTTTTGAATTTTATCTCAAATACATTCCAATCCTCATTTATAATTTATCTTGTTTATCAGTATAGTTATCTTTTCTGCCTTATTGTAATACGTCTTCCCTGGGAAAAGCACTTCCCCCAAATACTGCTGCCTAATCTGCCTGAACTGTTGTCTTCATCATGTTATTCCTTGTTCAGAAACAAAGTCCCTCATGCTGTTATCCAAGCCCTCCACAAAGTGACCCTTGCCTTCCTTAGTCTCCTCATTCACTCCTTGTCTCCTCTGTTCCTATGCATGACCCAAACGGTACATCTTTCCTGAACAAACACTGTGCTTACCTATTTCTTTGCCTTATACCGTGTACCCTTTCTGATAGAATACACCTTTTCCCTTGCCCCAGACACAATCTGTTCAAAATTCTAGCACTTTTCAATTCTCATCTCAAATGCCACTTCCTCCCCTAGGCTTTTGCTTGAATACTTTGTCATCTTTTACCTAATAACACAGTAGTTTGTCTATTTGTCATTGTTCTTTTACTTAACTATATGTTTCTTTAAAGCAGAGATGACGTCTTAGTCACTTTAATCACTGTTTGTAACGTACAGTATTCTCTCTGACATGTACTGGCTTTTATGGGGTCTTTAAGACTCTGAAGTCGGTGTTATTTTTAGAACACTTCTACTTCATGTGTTAACTCTTCTAATTTGTCTTTTAATAATTAGGCTAAGATCTTATGATTCATCTCAATAGACTGTTTGCTGTGTCCACATTTCAGTGTCATTGCCAATTAGTGATATTTTTTAAGTAATGCAATGATTCCTATACTATGTTTAACTTTTAATAGATTTTAATTAATCTGTATATCCTCTTAGTTTGTATTTTTCTTCTTTAAAACTAGGCTACTGATATCTGTGAGCCAAATCCAATCCTGATGTGCACACTTTTGTCTCCATATATAGAAGTTTCCTTATGTACCTCTCCAAGAAGAGGGAGCCCTTTCATTGTACTTTCCCACCCCTGTGCTGATACAGGTATGGGTACTTTTAGGCTCCCAATACACATGAAGAAGTCAAGCACTTAAATAGAGTTTCAGATATTTTTTTCATAAGCGCAAATTCACTGCAATATTGACTGGACTATCTACATGTTGCTCTTTCTAGGTGAAAGCTTTAAAACAGTGAAAGAAACATTTTTTCTTTATTTTTTAAAAAACTTTATTAAGGTATAATTGATATACAAAGAACTGCACATAGTTAATGTGCAGTACCTGTGTATGTAGCAAACACCTGTGATACCATCACCGCAATCAAGGTAATAGATATGTCCAACATCCAATGGTTGTAAAGTTTCAATTATGCCAGATGACTAAGTTCCAGAGATCTGCTGTACAGCATGGTGCCTATAGTTAACAATATGGTATTGTGCACTACAAAATTTGTTAAGAGG
This sequence comes from Equus caballus, assembly GCF_041296265.1. NCBI lineage: Eukaryota > Metazoa > Chordata > Mammalia > Perissodactyla > Equidae > Equus > Equus caballus. Next base: position 29,410,255 of record NC_091715.1, on the reverse strand, counting down.
CTAGATCTCATGTTCTCATCACAATAAAAAAGAGAAAAAGAGAAAGAGACACAATGAAATAAAATTTTCCACTTAATACTAATCATCACCTGCAATGAAATGGCAGTCCTTTAATTCCCATTCATGAATTGGTTTGGGGAAATGGATATCTTAATGAACACTAGAAATTAATTAATTAAAAGAAAATGAATTATTATTAGTAGTAATATCATTATATAATATTATAATAACATAATTAATAATATAATTATTATTATATTATTATTATTATTAATCATGCATGGTGAGATTTTTCACATTCTTCTTTTTACTTTTCTGCCATCTTTGAATTCTAAATACTGAATATCTGTTATATATTTTCAAAGTTATTCTTCCAATTTTTAAAGTTACTGGGCCAGCCCCGGTGGCTTAGTGGTTAAGTTCAGCATGCTCTGCTTCAGCAGCCCAGGCTCAGTTCCTGGGCTCAGACCTACACCACTCATCTGTCAGTGGCCATGTTGTGGTGGAGGCTCACATGCAAAAAAGAGAAAGACTGACAGCAGATGTTAGCTCAGGGCTAATTAAAAGAAAAAAAAGAACTTGCCCCCACTATAAATGATATTTATAGGTATTTGAACAGCCTGTGATGGCTGCAGGCTCAAACACTATCTTGGAGTCAGGAGTGCTTACAACAGAATGGTATATGATGCTTCCTGCCTTGGGCTCTTAACATCCTTGTCACTCCCAGTCAGTTCAAAAAGGAAGAGTATAATCTCCACAGGTTCTGAATCCCATCTGCAAATTTATGAATCTTAGGTTAACCCTGTTCCCCCAGCAAGCATGACCTGGCAATGTAGGCCAGTGATCATAGTCAGAAGATGCTCACTCTTTCGTGTGCCGCAAACTTGGGAAACACGAGAAACAGCTTGTGTTGGGGACGTCATCTAGATTATTTTAGGAGATATGTCCACACTTAGCCCTTTATTTGAAGGGCAACTGAGGAAATTAGTACTAGAGTACCCCCCTTCAAATCTCCTCCTCCTTGCAGTTGCTTGCTGCCTTCCACTGCTTATTGGTATTTCTGACCTGTCTCAACTATCTGTCATCACTCACTAACATTCATGTAGCCCTCACCTCAGTGGAGAGAGCTCACTGTACACAGAGGACTAAATACCTGTTGCCAGCAGGAATCAAGATAGATCCATGCTCTGATACACTGGCAAAGGTTTAGTGGACCACCAGAGTAGTCAAGACATGTAGCCGTCCCAGAATCCACCAGTAACATTGCTGGATGATCCAGGAGAGACAGCTATACTGGCCTAACAGTAGGTGGAGGAATTCTACAGAATGGTGGGTTCTTCTGGTCTTTTCATCCAGTAGACTTCCCTACTCAGATAACCATACAATTTCCAGCTGTTGGTGATTCAGAGATTTGCCAAGCCTATTCATGTGAGTTGTCCTGGACTCTCCCTCTAGACTCTCCACTTTCTCTCCTCCCACTTTCTCTCCATCCTACATTAAACTCTGGATTCAGAACTTTGGCTACCAGCCTACTCCGAGCTCTCCGGACTTGGATTTACATGTGGTCTCTCTCTCGGACCCTGGAAGTTACTCTTTGCCCAGATCTTCATCCCTCACAAAGTGTAAGTGACCTGTCTGGCACCATTCCCTGTCAACAGGTCATTTTGACTAATCCTTGCTTCTCAAATTAAGCAAAGATTGATTTATAAAATAATATGTATGAGTATTTATAAAATAATATATGTATGGTATTCACATGCATGAACTTTTGAGAATATGAAATGGTAGAGTATTTTGGGGATAAAATGTTGGCAATATTTATAAAAATTTACAACCTCTACTTACTTTCCACTTTAACCCAATTTCTACCTTGCTATCAGAAATATAGACTTTAGCCCAATAAGTCATCTTCAAAATATTTAAGTTCTATAAGTCATGGCAACAAATGGGAAACAAATTATGCATCAGTCAGAAGGAAATGGTTAAATTAATTATGGCACATAAATGCTATGGGAGTAGTTATAAAAGTAAAGTAGATCTATATGTGTTGTCGTGAAAAGATCTTGCAGTTCTAAGTGAGAAAGACAAATGGCAGAATAATATGTATATCACTACCCATTAAGTTTTAAAATCCTAATATATTTTTATAAAATATCTATGTATGAGAAAGCCTAGAATTAGCTTTAAAATAATATACTAGATTGTCAGTTGTGGCATTCTCTGAAAATGTGGCTGAATTATGAAGGAATACTGTAAAGGTGGAGATTGTGATTTGTCTGTGTTTTTGGAATTTTTGCCCCCAAAATATGAGCACTATTAGCTTTGTCACTAAAATATTTAAATAAGCCTAACAACAGAAATAGTAGCTATGTGAGTCAGATAATTTTCTGCCAGCTGATGGAACAGACAACACCCGACATCTGAATGGCTTAATGTAACAAAAGTTTATTTCTTATGCACATAGAATCTGATTAATTTGGCAGGGAATCTTTGTATCAGGTAATCCAGAGATCTAGGCTGCCTCCATCTTGTACTTCCTCATCCCAAAAAGGGTCCCCATGTTTGCTGCTGAATGGAAGAGAAAACATGGTGCCATACTTGCTCTCAAATGCCTTGGCCTGTAAGTGACCAACATTGTTGCTGCTCATATTTCAGTGGCAAGGGCTAGTCACGTGATCCTTTCTAACTACAAGCGAAATGTGCAATGTAGCTCTCCAACAAACCACGAAGGAGTGGAAGACAATTTGCAGATGAGCACTCGTAGTCTCTCTCATAAACTGTTACATAATAGGTGCTCAGTAGAGAGCAATCACTAGAATCTGTTGCATCAACAATCCTCTGCATTTCCTCGTAGAGTTTCTGAGGAGGCCAAATGTCCCTTGCAATTCTCCCACTTGTTGAGAACTTACTATGTAACAGGTGCTTTCCAATACAGGATCACATATATTTTTCAAAACAACCTTGTAAATCTCTGCGGGAAGGGTTTGCCATATTTCACTCAAAAGCGCTGTTCTTTGCTGTCCTTTTCAATAACCACTATGATCTCAATATACTGAGAATTTTCTCCTAACTTTTGGTGCATTGAAAAATTTTAACTTATGATTCTCTGCTATCTACTACCTTACTGAAAATGCCTGCACATATGCACAAATCCAATTATGCATATTGAAAACCAAGATTCTATCTACCTATCTATTGATTGATTGATTGATTGATCGATCGATCGATCTATTATCCAAAGGTTGTATTAAGGAATCACGTTCTACCACCTAGAAGGAGTCTAGAGTTTACAGGAACTGAGGCACTGTAGATCTTTGCTTACTTAGTTATTTCAATGGTCTGTCCTCATCTGTCATTTATAGGAGAGGCTTTGGTTTTGAATCACCAAGTGAGTTCACTCATAGGTTTGTGTCCAGTAGCCTCCTCAATCCCCTCACCCCCTCAGCCTCATCTTGCCCTACATCCAAATTTAATTTAAAATTAACTCACTTTGAAGAAATTAGAGGTTTTTTCTTATTCTCAAATAAGAAATCCCATTAAAATTCTACTGCAAATATCAAAATCCCATCCCTTGAGGATGTGGCACCAAAACTGGTAGATTCTTTGCTACAACAAACTATACTCACCAGATCCTTTGGAAGTCATTTTGAGAACATGATGAAGATACCTAGTGCTGATGACTGGCTCTGAATTTCACTGTCAAAATGACCTTTTTCATGGAACAAGATACTGCTGTCAGAGGGGCTCCATAGTGAGGGATGGGACTTCCAGGGAGTTGGAATACTCTAAGTCAGGGGAGGGGCAGGTGATTCTGGGCTATTCCACTGGGAGTAGGGTGCAGGCTTCAGGGAGAGTGCAGTGAAGAGCTGGTCAGCAGGTTCAGGTTCCAATTTGGACAAGAGGGCACACCGGAGAACACCCAGGAGGAAGGTGTTGTAATGCACACGCAGGGGAGGAAAATAATTTTCCCTCTACCCTTCTAGGTCCTTCACTGAGACTCCTCCCTCCGTAATAAAAGGGCAGATTAACAGGAGAAAATCAAATTTAATTACATAAATAAGTACTTACAGGAGCCTCACAAAAATATGATACTCAAAGAAGTAACCAAAGCACGAAGTTTTTATACCTTTTAGACAAAGAAACAATAAATTTGTGAAGAGTTGACAAGGCAAAGGGGTTTGGGTTTGGGGTAGTAAATGGTTAAGAAGTAACAAGTTCATTTATATACAGCCTTCTCTGCTCTAAATTCCCTGTCTCTGGTGATAAGGGTGCCTTCCACCCTCCTGGTACAGGGAGGGCCCCTTTCACATGGGAGATTTACCTTATGTTTGCAGGGGGATAAAGGAGGGTCATAGTGTCCCTCCCACACTAGCTGTTTCTGAGGTACCTTTAATTAAAATAGCCAGTATGCCAACGTGGCATATTCTGAGGTGACATATTATAAATTCACACACAAAAACCTGAAGCTGGACAAAATGCCAGCTCCTAGGCAAAGTCAGCTCTCAAGGAACCCTGAGGTTAAGGGGAGCAGGACCCTAGGTAAATGAAACCCACAGCCAACCCTCAAATTGTATTTGATTATCATTTTCACCTTTCTTCTTTTTATGTGCTTTTAGTACTTTGGATTCGAGGTCCTTTTTATCCCAAGAGGCATTATGGAGGAGTGAAAAGAGAGATGAATCAAAAGACAGAAGATGGACCTCAGGCTACAGGAGTGCAACAGAGTGGGCCTTTGAAGACTTCAGACCAGAAGTCTAGCCTCGGTACTGTCACATACCAGACCTATGAACTCCGGCACATTCTCAAACTTCTGAAATCTTAGGCTTTTCATTTGAGGAGTCTGATTAGCCCTGTCATGATGGACTATCGGAAACAGTAAAATGTACATAAAGCACCTGGCACAGTGCCTGGCATACCTTAGGTCTTTAATGAATGGCACTTATTAGTGCTGTTATTTTGACCACCAATTCTACCGCTGTCACCTATGTGATTTTCAAAACTCCAGTATGTCTCAGAGAACATGAAGTGCTGTAGGACATGGAATATGAGATCAACCAAAAGGCTGCTTAGCAAGTACACCTCAGAAGACAGATCCGCTCAGAGGTGGTGTTCTTCAATAATTGGGGAGGAAGTTTCTTCTCCAGCTAGCTGCAACTCGAAATTCCTAGAGTCTGTGACAAGGACCAGTTTCTCACCTTGCTAGCCTCTGTTCCATTGGAACCACTCCTATTTTCAGTAATCTCACCCCCATCAAAAATATGAACATTTCTTAGACTATGCCAAATTATACTAAAATAACCCATTTAAAATTTCCCTTGAATGGAGTAGCCTCTGGCTCTCCCAGCCAAAGGCAACAAGGTCAACCTAGTGGTTTCTGGGTATCTCACCTCAAGAAAGTATCACTGTTACCGCTCAAAAATTCTTTGAAGACAATGTGCATGAAAGACTTAGTTTGTGAATTATGTTCAGTGGCACAGGGACAAGATCACAGAACAACTTCCATTCCTGCATGGTGCAGATTTCTCTCTTTTTAAACCATGATCCCAAAGTAACTGTGAAGAATAGTTTTCCACTCCAGCTTATTGAGTCTCAACTTTCAGACACACTGTCTGAAGGTCTCATACCTGATCACGACCCTCTCAGCCTCATCTTGTCCTACATCCATATGTAACTTAAAATTAACTATCATGGAAGGAATTCTAGCTTCCTCAAACTCCAAATTTCCTTGCCACAGGGTATGTACACTTGACATTCTCTTATGGAACCCCTCCACTCACCTGCTAATGCCTTCTTTCACTAGCCCTTTAGATGTTAGAAGATATCCCACTGTCATTGTTATAGGACTGCCTATCCTGTAAGTAAAAATTATAAGAGCAGTTCCAAGGTCTTGTTTATCCTGGAATCTCCAGGATTAATGTGGTAATTTACAAAGAGCAAATGTTCATTGAAGGTTGGGGAATAAAAGAAACAGTGAGCATGGGCTCTAATTTATTGCAATTTATTTCTTATACATTGATAAACAAGCAAAGCAAGTTCATGCATATATAACTTAATTTTATAAAACAAAAAATAGAAGGTATAAGAGCACAATAAATAGCCAAGCTTTCAATGTTCTCCATTTCCAGAACCCAACTATCTTAAAGCTGATTTATTTCACCTTTCCAGTAAAAGCCTATAGATTTACCATGTTATCTTACTGCAGATGACAAAACAAGACAGATGGTGTCACAATTTGTTTTCCAAAATAACAAAGCTCTTACTGTTAAACCTCATTGTAGCATTAAGTGTCTGACCAGTATCATTCATAAACTTGGAGATTTTGAAGCTAATCAAATCTATATTAAAACAAACAACGTTTGAGTAGTACATATGTCAAAAAATGAAAGAACAGCTTTTCAAGTTACACATGTAATATAGGAACACATAGGCATATACACTGTGCTCCTTTCAACCCCACCTCAGAACTAACTTCTAAATTCTAGCAACACTAACTGCCTCTTCAAACACAAAGTGTTTGAAGAACCTGCCTCAGGCTTCAGTAGGGGCAGGAGAAACGGCCAGACCCGGCCCCAGAACGGGCAGTGGCCAGGGAAGTAGAGACAGCCCTGCCTGCAATTCTGGCTCGGGCTCTCTCTTTCTCATCTTGCAAAGCCTCCTCATACTGAGATGGGAAAGAACTTGGGTCAGTCGCATGAACCTTGGCTATAAACTCGAGGACCTGCATCTTGGTGGTTTCGGCATGGGCTCTCGGGCCCCACAGGAATTCAAATTGCGCAGGATCACTGTTGGCCACCTGTCGGTACTCCAGGTATTCTTCCTTCACGAAATCTTTGGTGATAAGCTGCTTGGGCTCCCCGAAGATGAAGTGCTTCCTGCCAGAATAGATGCCCATCACATTCAGAACTTCCCAGACTTCCTCTTCGGTGGCACGGTTGCCCTTCATGAAGATCACACCCAGGATAAGGATGAGGATGCCGGTCTTGGGGACGCCCTGTTCACCATGCTGCATGCCATCATAGGTGAGGCCCAATTTGATGAGGAGGCCATAGCAGTGGTTGGTGGGATCCACTTCCTTCACATCAAGGCCAAAGATCATCTCGATGTGCTCAGAGGCTTTCAGAAGGATCTCAGGCAAGCGGTCTTCATATTCCTGGGTGACAATCTTCAACATATCTTCCTTGGTTACTGGCTCTTTCATTTGATACTTGAGCAGCAAGAAATTCACCAACGAAGCCACTTTCTCTGCTGGAGCATCTCTGGGCACATTCTTGGGATCTGGGATAGCCTGGAAAGTGCTATCCTTCTCTTCCTGGCTACTAGAGCCCTCATCTGATTTGCTTGATGAGGCGGCTGCGATGGCAATGGAAGATGAGCAGGAACTCTGAGAACCCTCAGGAAAGCTGGGCAGACCAGCAACAGGAAGCTCCTTCGAATGGCCAGGCATTAGAGGACGGGAGCAGAGACAGATCTCCTCTAGAGCCCTGGAGATCTCAGCTACCTCCAGGTCCTGGGTCGTACCTTGGACCTGAAGGCGTTGATCATGTGAGCATCGTGGATTCTTCTGACGCTGAGACATGACGACTCTTGTCGGTGGCAGAAGGCAGGAGTGTGGACAGGAGGGTGGGCAATGGGGAATCACCACCTAAGGGCAAGAAGGCAGATGTGAGTCACCTCAGTGGGTAGGCTCCACAGTGCTGGCTCTGATATAAGCCACCTCCAGTGGGCTTCTTCTGCCAACAGTGACATACAGCTTTAGGGGTCTCCTGACCTCCCGGTTGCTGTGTCCCCCAAGAATATGGAGTAGGAAGTCTGAATACACAACAAGGTGCAGCCAGCCAACCAAGGCTGAGAATTCTCAGGGTTCCTACTAGGCAGGTGTGGTTGGGCTCTGTAGACCCATTTCTGATCTGAGGAGGGTGGTCTCATCAGTCCTAACTCAGGTTTCGTACCTTAGTATTCGATAGGGCCTGGGTCACCTCCCCTATGCTAATATGAGGCTGTGCCTCTAAATTCTAAAGTCACATCTCTTAAGACAACTGAGTTGGAAGTGTGGAGGAGTCTCCTCCAGGAGTCCAACTTGGGGTTTCCCAGGGCTGACACCAGGAGCTACATTCTGTGGACATTATCTGTACCGGTGTTGGCGGTCCCCTGCTTTTCACTCAGTTGTTTTCCCTTGAATCCAGGACCTGGGATCTCTCCTTTCACTGACCTAACACTGCCCCCTCAGACCAAAGCCTCCACCTCCCGAGATCTGGAGGAGCTAAAGAAGGGTCATGTCCACCTGACTGCCTTGCCCCCAGCCTCTCAGGGATCACAGCAGTTCGGGGCTGAACTTGTTGTGATCCCCACTCTCCTGGGGTTGGTGGTCGTCAGTATTCACTCAGCATCCCTGCCTTGGCTACTGGTGGGGCTTCAGGCTTGATAATATTCAACTGATGCTCATCCTCCTACACGGAAGAATGTCTTATCTTCCCAAGACACCCCAGGAGGAACTGAGGAAGGACGCTGTCCGTCCACCTCTACTGGGCCTTCCCTGGCTAGCAGCAGGAGCTCGACACTCTGGAGCTGTCTCTGTCCTGGGGTGGGTGGACCCCTCGGACCTCACTCAGAATTCTTTCCATAACTGTTTACAAGCCCTGGAATCCTAATTTGCTGACCTCCTGTGATGTATGCATATAGACTACGGACCTCACCTGCCTGAAATGGCCAGGAAGGAAGAGAGTAGACAGCTTGTCAAGGGATCCTTGCCCAGGTTCACTGAGGCTATTTGATCACCTCATGTTCTGGGATGAATCCCTTTCAGGCCCTACTCTGTGTCTCCACATAGACTCCTGCACTGCCTCATCACCCTCGTCAATGCTAATGGGAACCTGCCCCCTTCAGACCAAGACTGCCACTTCCAGAGGACTCCAGGGTGTGAAGTGTTAGGACTTCTGACCACGCTCGTCTAGGACCTCCCAGAGAATGACTACAGTGCAGGGCAGGTGTCCTGGGATGCCATCTATACTGGAGTGGATGGTGAGCTCTTTGCTCAATCAAGGTCTACCCCTGGGATCTTGACAGTGTATGAGACTCATCCCCCCTGCTGACCTCCCCTTTTCTAATTCCCTGACGTCACTCCCTCAAACCAAGGCCCTCACCTCCCCAAAACCAAAACGATGACACGTAGTCGTCTGATATGTGGTCACCCCTCCCAGGGTGGACCAAAGGGGCACGGAGGAGCTTCCTCGTGACCCTCTGTTCTGGAGTACGTGGTCCAGATGGTCTCGTCTTGGGGTCCTCACCTTGAATCCTGGCCTGGCCTGGGACTTACCCTTCTGACCTGAGTTTGTCCACTCACAATAAGGCCTCAGTTCCCAGGGAACACCACGGAGGAGTGATCGGGGGGCTCGTCTCGCTATCACTGCTCGCCATCTCCCAAGGCTTCCCTGTGACCCGAGGGACCACACTTTCATGCAGTGAGTTTGCCCTTCAGACACAAGTCGATGACACCCGCCAGGGCCTGGGACTGCTGCTGACTTAGCCTAGTCTACGCAGAACAAATCCTTTACTTTCCCGAGTCCAAGAGGAGGAAAGGAGAGGTGGCCTCTGCCTGCCACCCCTTGCCTGGCCCTCTCAGGCCTGACAACAGGGGAAGGGCTCTGGGGAGCCCCGTCTGCCATCAATTCGTCAGTCTACAATCCTCGCCTGAGCCCCTCACATTGGATAGTGGCTGGTCACGTGCCCTCTGACGTCTGTTCCCTGAGGCCCAAGCTCCAGTCAAGGCCCCATCTCTCTGAGACACCCAGAAAGGAAGTGCGGAGACACCTCACGCCCAGGACATCCAGCTGACAAAGGGCTACACACGGTGCCATCCCCTCCGCCCTGGGGCGGGCGGAACCCTCAGAACGCACTCGGGGTTCCCAGTGGCACTCCCGCAGGGCCCCAGGCCCCTTCCTTTGCTGACGCGGCCCTGCCCACCTCAGACTGAGGCCGCACCTCCCGCAGACCCCGGAAGCCCAAGTCAGTCAGCAGCACTTCCGGCCGCCCCTGCCCGGGGCCTCCCAGGGCTGAGGGACGCGCCGAGGCTCGGGGAGCCGGTCCCTAGTGGGCTGGGGTGTGGGGTCCCCTCAGCACTCACTCAGGGGCCTTTTCTCGACCACCTGCAGGTCAGAGCCTCAGCCCTGCGCGGAGAGGCCCACACCTCAACAAACCGCCCAAGAGCGAGCGCGTGGTCCGGCTGCCTGAGGGCACTGCCGGGGCCTCCCAGGACCGGGTTGGGGCTCTGCTCTAGCGCGCCCCTCTTTCCCGTGCTGGGTGGTCTCCCCTGGCCTCACTCAGAGGCTCACCTGACACCTGCAGCCGATGCGACTCCTCGGTCCGGGGACTGGAGTCCGCGCGCCTCAGCTCGAGCCCCTCACAGCCGGCTCAGCCTGGAGGAGGAAGTCCGGGGGCGGGACTTCCGGTTTGCTCTGCCTGGGGTCTCCCGGGCTGACAGCAGGGGCGGGGCGGGGCGGGGCGGGGCGGGGCGGGGCGGGGCGGGGCGGGGTGCGCCCGGCTCAGCTTCATCACGGAGGTTGCTGCTGACTCTGGCTGGCAGTCTTCACTTTGGCGTCTGCCCCCTGCTGGAATCCTGTGTGTTGAGCGGAGCTCAGGCCTCTTATGCCAAGGTCCGCATGTCCCTGAAACCTTGAGGAGTATCTGAGGAGATGCCTCAGCCAGAGAGCCCTGCCTGCCTGGGGCAACTGAGGGCTGAAAGCGGGCTCTGGACCCGTCTCTGCGTGACCTCCCTTTATTCTTTGGTGTCGGTCTTCTCAGCCCTATTCATGGGCGTTCCTTTCTCTCCTTTTGTTTTTTTTTTTTTTTTAAATTTCACCCAACTGTTGTTTCATGTTTTTATTATTTTATTTTATTTTTAAATTCTTTTATAATATAATTTTTAAAATTTTTATTTTAAGATTATTTTCTTGTATTTTTAAAATTTTTATTTTTTATTGCAGTAACATTGGATTATAACATTACATAGCTTTCAGATGTACATCGTAATATGTTTCACTTTCTGTGTAGCTTGTATGATGTTCATCACTCAAAAACTAATTATAATCCAACACCACTCATGTGGGCCTAATCCCCCCTTTTGCCCTCCCGCCTCCCTCTTCCCCGGTTGTAACCACCTATCGAATCTCTATGCTATGTGTTTGTTTGTCGTTGTTTTTATCTCCTACTTATGAGTGAGATCAAACGGTATTTGACTCTCTCCCTCTGACTTATTTCACCTGGCCTAATACCCTCAAGGTCCATCCATGTTGTCACAAATGGCTGGATTTCATCTTTTCTTATGGCTGAGTAGTATACCAGTATGTATATATACAACATCTTCTTTAACTATTCGTCCCTTGATGGGCACCTCTGTTGCTTCCAAGTCTTGGCTATTCTGAACAATGCTGCAATGACCAAAAGGGAGCATGTATCTTTGTGCATTTGTGCTTTCAAGTTCTTTGGATAAATACACAGCAGTGGGATAGCTGGATCATATGGTAGATCTATTCTTAATTTTCTGAGGAATCTCCATACTGCTTTCCATGGTGGCTCCACCAGTCTGCCCTCCCGCCAGCAGTGTATGAGGGTTCCCTTCTCTCCACGTCCTCTCCAACACTTGTTTCCTGTCTTGTTAATTATAGCCATTCTGATTGGAGTGAGACGATATCTCATTGTAGTTTTGATTTGCATTTCCCTGATAGCTAATGATGTTGAGCATCTTTTCATGTGCCTGTTGGCCATCTGTATATCTTCTTTGGAGAAATCTCTGTTCAGATCTTTTGCCCGTTTTTGAATTGGGTTGTTTGTTTTGTTGTTGTTGAGCTGTATGAGTTCTTTGTATATTTTGGATATTAACCCCTTATCTGATATATGGTTTGCAAATACCTTCTCCCAATTGTTAGGTGGTCTTTTCATTTTGTTGATGGTTTCCTTTGCTGTGCAGAAGCTTTTTAGTTTGATGTAGTCCCATTTATTCATTTTTATTTAGTTTCCCTTGCCTGGTCAGACATGGTACTTGAAAAAATGTCGCTAAGACTGACGTCAAAGTACGTACTGCCTATGTTTTCTTCTAGAAGTTTCCTGATTTCGGGTCTTACATTCAAGTCTTTAATCTTTTTGAGTTTATTTTTGTGCAGGGTGTAAGATAGTGGTCTACTTTCATTCTTTTGCATGTGGCTTTCCAGTTTTCCCAACACCATATATTGAAGAGACTCTCCTTTCTCCATTGTATGCTCTTGGCTCCCTTGTCGAATTTTAGCTGTCCATAAATGTGTGGGTTTATTTCTGGGCTCTCACTTCTGTTCCATTGATCTGTGTGTCTGTTTTTGTGCCAGTACCACGCTGTTTTGGTTACTATAGCTTTGTAGTGTATTTTGAAATTAGGAAGTGGGATACCTCCAGCTTTGTTCTTTTTCCTCAGGAATCCTTTGGCTATTCAGGGTCCTTTGTTGTTCCATATAAATTTTAGGATTCTTTGTTCTATTTCTGTGAAAAATGTTGTTGGAACTTTGATAGGGATTGCATTGAATCTGTAGATTGCTTTGTGAAGTATGGACATTTTACCTATGTTAATTCTTCCAATCCAAGAGCACAGAATAGTTTTCCAATTCTTAGTGTCTTCAATTTCTTTCAACAATGTTTTATAGTTTTCAGTGTACAGATCTTTCACCTCTTTGGTTAAGTTTATTCCTAGGTATTTTATTCTTTGTCTTGCAATTGTAAATGGGATTGCATGCTTAATTTCTCTTTCTGCTACTTCATTGTTAGTGTATAGAAACAGAGCTGATTTTTGTATGTTGATTTTGTATCCTGAGACTTGACTGTATTCACTTATTATTTCTAAAATTCTTTAGTGGATTCTTTAGGGTTTTCTAGATATAAAATCATGTCGTCTGCAAAGAGTGACAGTTTCACTTCTTCTTCTTCTTTTCCAATTTGGATCCCTTTTCTTTCTTTTTCTTTCCTGGTTGCTCTGGCTAGGGCTTCCAATACTATGTTAAATAAGTGGGCCTCCTCGTCTGGTTCCTATTCTTAGATGGATATCTTTCTGTTTTTCTCCATTGAGAATGATATTTGCTGTGGGTTTGTCATATATGGGCTTTATTAATTTGAGGTACTTTCATTCTATACCCATTTAATTTAGAGTTTTTATCATAAATGGATGCTATATCTTGCCAAAGGCTTTCTCTGCATCTTTGAGATGATCATGTGATTTTTATTCTTCATTTTGTTAATGTGGTATATAACCTTGATAGATTTGTGGATGTTGAACCATCCCTGCATCCCTGGAATGAAACCCACTTGATCATGATGTATGATCTTTTTAATGTATTGTTGTATTCGATTTGCTAGTATTTTGTTGAGGATTTTTGCATCGATGTTCATCAGTGATATTGGCCTGTAACTTTCTTTTTTTGTGTTGTCCATGTCTGATTTTGGTGTCAGGATAGTGTTGGCTTTGTAGAATGAGTTAGGAAGGCTCTCCTTCTCTTAAATTTTTTGGAGAGTTTGAGAATGATAGGTGTTAAGTCTTCTTTGAATGTTTGGTAGAATTCACCAGGGAAGCTATCTGATCCTGGACGTTTATTTTTGGGGAGGTTTTTGATTGCTGTTTTGATCTCCTTACTGGTGATTTCTCTATTCAAATCCTCTACTTCTTCTTGGTACAGTTTTAGAAGGTTGTATGTGTCTAAGAATTTATCCATTTCTTCTAGATTATCCAATTTGTTGGTGTATAGCTTTTCATAGTATTCTCTTATTATCTTTTGTATTTCTGAGGTATCCGTTGTAAGTTCTCCTTTTTCACTTCTGATTTTATTTATTTGAGCCTTCTCTCTTTTTCCCTTGGTGGGTCAAACTAAGGGTTTGTCAATTTTGTTTATCTTTTCAAAGAACCAGCTCTTGGTTCCATTAATGTTTTCTATTGTTTTTTAGCCTCTATTTTATTTATTTCTGCTCTGATTTTTATTATTTCTTTCCTTCTGCTGATTTGGGTTTTGTGTGTTCTTCTTTTTCTAGTTCTTTATATGCACTGTTAGATTGTTTATTTGGGGTTTTTATTCTTTGTTGATGTAGGCCAGAATTGCTATAAACTTCCCTCTTTGAACCGCTTTTGCTGTATCCCATAGATTTTGCCATGTCATATTTTCATTTTCATTTGTCTCCAGGAATGTTTTGACTTCTCCTTTGATTTCTTCATTGACCCAATCATTGTTCAGTAGCATCTTGTTTAATCTCCACATTTTTGTGGCTTTCTGATTTTCTTCCTGTAGCTGATTTCTAGTTTCATACCTTTGTGGTCAGAAAAGATGCATGGTATTATTTCAATCTTTTTAATTTATTGAGACTTATTTTGTGGCCTACTATGTGATCAATCCTGGAGAATGTTTCATGTGCATTTGAAAAAAATGTGTATTCTGTGGTTCTTGGGCGGAATGTTCTATTTATCTACTAAGTCCATCTGGTCAAAAGTGTCATTTAAGGCCAGCGTTTCTTTATTGATCTTCTGTTTGGATGCTCTATCCGTTGGTGTAAGTGGAGTGTTAAAGTCCTCTGCTATTCTTCTGTTACTATCTACTTCTCCTTTTATGTCTGTTAATAATTGCTTTCTATATGTAGGTGCTCCTATGTTGGGTGCATAGAAATTTACAAGTGTTATATCTTCTTGTAGGATTGTTCCCTTTATCATTATGTAGTGCCCTTCTTTATCTCTTGTTATAGTTTTTCTTTTAAAGTCTATTTTGTCTCATATAAGTATTGCTGCCCTGCTTTCTTTTCTTTGCCATTTGCGTGGAGTATCTTTTTCCATCCCTTCACTTTTAGTTTGTGAGTGTCTCTAGGTCTGAAGTGTTTCTCTCTCTTTTTTTTTTTTTTTGGAGGAAGATTAGCCCTCAGCTAACTACTGCCAGTCCTCCTCTTTTTGCTGAGGAAGCCTGGCTCTGAGCTAACATCCGTGCCCATCTTCCTCTAGTTTATACGTGGGACGCCTACCACAGCATGGCTGTCAAGCAGTGCCATGTCCGCACCCGGGATCCGAACCAGCAAACCCCGGGCCGCCGAGAAGCGGAACGTGCGCACTTAACCGCTGCGCCACCGGGCCGGCCCCAGTCCATTGACTTTTAAAGTAGCTATTGATAAATACGTATTTATTGCCATTTTGTTACTTTTTTTTTCTGAGTGTTTGAGTAGTTGTTCTCTGTCCCTTTCTTTTTCTCTTCTCTTCCCTTGTGATCTGATGGTTTTCTTTAGTAATATGTTTGATTTCTTTCATCTTACTTATTTTCCTACTTATTATAGATTTCTGGTTTATGATTACCATGAAGTTCCTATACAATATTCTATCTATATAGCAGTCTATATTGAGCTGATAGACTCTTTAGCTTGACCTCTTTCTAAAAGCTCTATTTTTTATTCCCCTCCTCCTACATTTTACGTGTTTGAAATCATATCTAATCTCTTGCTTTGTGTGCATCTATCCATTACCCTCTTATCGTTGAAATAGGTAATTTTAGTACTTTTGTCTTTTAAGCTTCATATTATCTTCATAGGTGATTAATCTGCTACTTTTACTATATTTTTACCTTTAACAGTCATTTTATTGCCCGGATTTTTGGGGGTTTTTCTGATAATTTTTTATCCCTATATGTGGTAATCGCTTTCCTGCTTAAGTAAGTCCCTCCAGCATTTCTTGTAGATCTGGTTTCTTGGTGATAAACTCCTTTGATTTCTGCTTGTCTTTGAAGCTTTTAATCTCTTCTTCCATTCTGAATGACAACCTTACTGGATAGAGTATTTTTGGCTGTAGATTTTTTTCCTTTCAGCACTTTAAATATGTCATGCCATTCTATTCATGCCTGTAGGGTTTCAGCTGAGAAATCCACAGATAGCCTTATGGGATTTCCTTTGTATGTCACTTGTGGCTTTTCTCTTGCCACTTTTAGGATTCTCTCTTTATCTTTAATTTTGGACATTTTAATTGTAATGTGTCTTGGTGTGGGCCTCTTTGGCCTTATCTTGCTTGGAGCTCTCTGTGCTTCCTGTACTTGGATGTCTGTTTCCTTCCTTAGGTTAGGAAAATTTTCAGCTATTATTCTTCAAATAGATTTTCTGCCCCTTGGTCTCTCTCTTCTTCTGGAACACTTATAATATGAATATTAGCGTGCTTGATATTGTCCCAGAATTCCCTTAGACTGTTCTCATTCTGTCTAATTCTTTTTTCTTTTATCTGTTCAGCTTGAGTGATTTCCTCTTGTCTTTCATCCAGCTCACTGATCCGTTCTTCTGTATCATCTACTCTGCTATTGAGTCCCTCTAGTGAATTTTTCATTTCCAATATTGTATTCTTCATTTCTGATTGGTTTGCTTTTGTATTTTCTAATTCTTTGTAGATGTTTTCACTGAGATCATCCATTCTTCTCCCAAGATCAGTGAGCCTCATTATGACTTTTTGTTTGAACTCTTCATCAGGTAGATTTTTAATTTCTGTTTCATTTGGTTCTTTTTCAGGAGTTTTGTCCTGTTCCTTTACTTGGCATGTGTTCCTTTGCCTCCTTGTTTTGCCTCTGTCTCTGTGTTTATATCTATGTATTAGGTGGGTCAGTTACATTCCCTGATCTTGGGGAGATGGCCTTATGTAAGAGATGCCTTATGAGGCCCAGCAGCGTGCTTCCCTCTCATCACCAGTTCCAAATATTCCAGGAGTGACCCCTGTGTGGGCTTCACGTGTCTTTCTGTTGTGGCAGTGTTGCTCTTGCTGCAGGTGCCCAGGGAGTCTAGGCTGTCCACCTGGGCAGCTAGTTGTAATGCTTAGCTGTGTGTGGCTGCTGTGGACCCTTCAGTCACTTTATCAGACATGGGGGGCCCCCCACAGTTGGCTGCAATGTCTAATAGCACATTCCTGTTGTAGTTTTTCTGTTAAGTGAGTAGGCCCCCAGCATGGCTGGTTGCTAGGCTCGGGGGCTTACAATTGCTATAGGCCTCTGGCTTGAAAGGCTCTTGTCAGCTCTCTCAGAATCACAGCCGAGGGGGGCTGGCCCTAGGCATGGGAGCACCCAATTGTTTCAGGCTTTGGAAGGTGGGGGCAATCCCCTATGTGGTTGTTTGAGAAGCATAAGTCTTCTGAAGCTGACAAGCCCCACTGCCCACAGGGCCACACACATCACCAACATAGTCCTGTCCCATGTGCACACCCCGACCCCTTGAAGTGGACCCTGTCACCCCACTGCAGAGGCCCCACACACTCCACCAATGTCCCACACACTCCATCCCCTCCTCACACACACCCTGCGCCACAGAGGTGGACCCACTTGCACAGCTGCAGAGGACCCAGGCACCCCACCTATGTGGGCCCACAAGTTGCCCGAGAGCTTGCTGTTAGGTGGGGCCAGTCCCTAGGGCAGGCTGCCTTCCCTGGCTGTGCTGGATTACATTGGTGCTCTAGTGGGTGGGGCAGACCCTGGGCTAACAGGACAGGGGAAGAACTCTAATGACGTCTGCCTGCACTGTGCTGGCGTGCCTGTACTAGAGCACAATATTGGCTGCTGCCAATGTCTCAGTCCCTGGAGAGGTCTCACCTCTCACCGAGATGCACCCAGAGCCTATCAGGTGAGTTTCTTTTCACCAAAGGACTGGGCACCTTTATTTCTGGAGATTTTAGGTTGCTTTCTGAAACAGGTAAAATTGTGCATTGGCCCTTTAAGAGTCTTTTTTTTTCCGCTTATGTCCAGTAGCTTTTCTGAGGGTATTGCCCATTATTGTTAGTAGCCAGCAAAGCCAGATATTATGACACTTGACTCAGTTGTGCTGAGTATAAAGGACGCTTATAGAGGTAATGCTCCTCCACTCAGGTCCTCCACTCCTCCAGAGAAGCCTGCGTACCTTAGGATTGCTCCTGGCAAGCCATGAAGGGCTGCAGTGTGTGAAGGTGGCTTTTTTTCTCTCCAGAAAGGAATTTCTGCTTCTTCCACCTCAGTCAGGACTGTCCCATGTTGTGGGGTTCTTTTTATCCAGTCTTCAGTTCTTTCTCAGAGGTAATTGTTCTCAGAGTAGTTGTAAATTTGCTGTGTAGATGGTAGGAGATGAGTTCAGTGTTCACCTATGCTACCATCCTGACACCTCTCCATCGCATGGCTGTAATTCTGTATTGCACTTTTCATCTCAAAATGTAGGTTCTCTCATTTTTGAGAGAAATAACCCTCGAAGACATTGTTACCATTCATTGATTTCCAAATCTATCTCCATGTCATCCTTAAGTTTCATATTGGTACCTCAGAAACAACTATTGGAAGTGAAGATAAGGCCCAGTGTTTTGGGGGTTTCTGGGATACATTTAAACTCTATATTTGGAAGTTTTATATAGTGGGATTCTATGTAAGTTTTCATCAAGGGAAAAAGTTTTGAAAACAACAGTTATAGATAGACATTGTAGTGTGCCGAATAGTGTTCCCCCAAAATTCGTGTCCACCCAGAACCTCAGAAAGTGACCTTATTTGGAAATAGGGTTTTTGTAGATGTTATTAGTTAAAGATCTTGAGATGAAATTATTCTTGATTTAGAGTGGGTACTAAATTCAATGACTGATGTCTTTATAAGTGATAAGAGATTTTCACATATTGAGGCATATGGGGTAACTATTCTGGTTTAAACCTGATTCACCTTGAACTAAAGAATCTTGACTTACGGCCCATCATACATACATTGTACATCTGCTTTAACCATTAAAGTAAAGAATACATTAAACATTATCTCAAAGTAAAAGAATGCATTCTTTGAAGATAAGGATGGATACTTCCCTTCCTAAGATGCCAGTATCATTGGTAATGCCAGTATCAGTACTCCTGAAGATAAGTTTCCTTCCTTGGACATCAGGGTCACATAGACCTGCTAATCTGCAACTGAATAACTCTTTGAAGTTTTGATGAATATGTATCCTGGGTGTGTTTGATGTATGTTCTTTTTTCTAAAATGGTAAAAACTGTACCGAAAACCATGCGTCTCCAGAATGCTTTGTGAAGGCTGCTCTCTCAGATTATAATCCTCAGTTTGGCTCAAGTAAAATTCATCTTATCTCTCTTATCTATAAGGGTTATTGGTTATTTGCTTCAACATAAGACAAAGGAGAGGTAGATTTAAACATAGACACAGAGGAGACAGAGACACAGAGAAGAAGACCATGTAAAGATGGAAGGTGAGATTCACAAACCTTTGCTGTCACAAATCAAGGGACACTAAGGATTTCGAGCAATCACCAGAAGCTAAGGGAGGGTCATGGGATGGTATCTCAGAGTGTTCAGAAGGAACCAACCTTGCCAACATCTTGATTTTGGACTTCTGATCTTCTGAATTGTGAGAGATTAAATTGTTATTGTTTCAAGCCACTAAATTTGTGATAATGTGTTATGGCAGCCCTAGGAAATTAATACAGATACCAAGAAAAATTTTATTTCAAATTCATCTCATAGTCTCATTAGCAAAACTAGTAAGTGTATCCAACACATTTTACAAAATCCTGAAACCTGCAACAAGCAGAGTAAATAAATATCACCCTTAATAAAAAAGTATTCAAGAATGATTATGCCACAGATTCCTTTGGCTTCCTGCTAATATTTCCTCTTCTGTCATTGCTGATGCTTTGGGATTGCCAAGCTCAAGGTGACTCATGCCTGGTGCTACTTAATGACAGCTCATAAATAGCCCTATCCATGCCTGCCAGAGACCTTTCAGGACTAAAATGAGAGCTAAGAGTTATGGGAAGGGCTGGCAGTGATTGTAGTCTCTACATCCAAGCACTTCCTAAAAGATGTAATAGGCCACGACATGTGGGAAGAGGCAGGCACAAGAGGGAGAATTCTTAGTCAAAGCAAGTGTGGAGGAAAGGGATAAAAACTCCCTGTGAAAGACTTTTGCTAAAGTCATAGATATTCTTGACTGAGTCAGGAAGGAGAAAATGGTACACCTTAGGCTTATTTGGCAGTCTTTTGAAAGCAGGCCTTCTCCTAAACAATCCCTGTTCATGTAAAACTAGATAAAAGGTTGTGAGGACTGTACAAAATCATCAACACTGCAATAGTGAAAGAAAGAAATGTAAGAGAGTGTTAGAAATATGATTGCATTGTTCCTACAAATATGTCTTAATATCTGAAAGGGACATATAATTTTAAAATATATAAAATAGATTTGCTGCCTCCTGGAATTTTAAGAGGGAAAAGACAAATTCTACTTAGGTCACAGTTTTCTCTACTGAGGCCACTCCTCCCCACCCCCAACCCTGTCTCCTCTCCCTTGAACACAATCATATTCTCTAGTTTCAATGTACATGTTATTGATTCATTTTTCACCTTACCCATTAAAAATATTATTTGTGGTATTCCTGTTATATCTTCATTTCTCCTATTTCTAATATATTTCTGATCCAATATAAAGGTTTATCTTAAATATTTGATAGTCAAAAACTTTTAATGGATTGCATATATATATCTCCCAAATTTCTTAGCCACAATTCAAGCTGCTTCTTGATATAAATGAATCCACCTTTTAAGCTTTACCTTGCACTAGTCTGTTAAATAATCCATATGCTCTAAGAAAATAGAGGATGTATTGCCAAAATTACTTTGCATTTCCTTTTATAGTCTATATCTCTGTATCTTCCCCATTCTGTACCCCTACCTGCTATGTCTTCTTACTTTTCTATGTATTCAAATCATATCTATGTTTTAAAGTTTATACTGTTGGGACCCAGGGAGGGCCACCTCAAAATATCCCACAATGGAATATTGATTATTTTGAATTAAAGTTACTTGAAAAGCAAAAATGGCATTCTGACCCTCCTGTCTCTGTTCCCCTGAAAGCAGGAAATAAATCTTCCATGTGGAAGATGGTCTCCCCACATCCCTATCACGAGAGCTAGGAATTCAGGGCTGAGAAGCCTGCGTAAACAAACCTTGCTCATTTACTACCTTAAGCCTAAACTCTACTTAAATTCCTCACTATTTACATACCCCAAACCTAAGTTTCTTTGTCCTGTCAATTCCTCACAAATTTATTGTTTCTTTCTGTAAAAGATATAAATATTTCCTGCTTTGTTTACTCTCTGAGCATCATTCTCTATGATCTCCAACACATACATATTAAACTGGGTTTTGGTCCTGTTAATCTGGTCTTGTGCCCATTTTCTTGTTAGTCTAGCCATAACAACACAAGAAGGGTAGAAAGAGAATTTTCCCCCTCCCCAACAACACCTTTCCATATTCATCCAGGATAGAATTAATCCCTTCTTTAATAAATTTCAGCAGCATTTGTTTATAGTTCATTTGATACTACATATCTCATTGAATTGTGGTTATTTTTGAAATTATAAAATCATACAATATTCTAGACAGAATTTAGGAAATGTGTGTCCCCATATAGCCACAGCTTCACGGATGAAAAGAATCACCAGGAGGGTGCGTATTGAAAATATAGATTCCTGGATGCCGCCTCAAATCTACTTAATCAGAATCTTCAAAGCCCGGGCATCTATAGTTTTAACCACATCCCAGGTGAGTTTATAACCACTCCAATTTAGAAAACATTGGTTCACTTTATTCCTCTCATTAAATAGATGAGGTAACTGTAATCCCCTGCCTGAAGATAAGCACCATGCCCAGAGGTCACATGGGCAGTTAGAGGCAGAGTCAAAACCAGAGCTGAAGTAACGTGCTCTCTCCACGGCACACCTAGCCCATCCAGGATTATAAGACCTGACAGAGAGGAACTGGATTTCTCTCCACCCCGTCGTATTTTGCGTAATAAATTGCACATAACCACTTGAGAAATGTGTGGTGAATTAATTTTAGGGATGTAGATTGCAGACTCTACATCAATAGCTTCCTTTTTCTTTTAATTTTCTTTTTTTTTGAGGAAGATTAACCCTGAGCTAATATCTGCCACCAATCCTCCTCTTTTTTTGCTAAGGAAGATGGGCCCTGAGCTAACATCTGTGCCCATCTTCCTCTACTTTATATGTGGGACGCCTGCCACTGCTGCACCACCGGGCTGGTCCCTCCTTTTTTTTTTTGACAAGAACAACATGTTTATTGTATCATCCAGCTGAGGATACAAACACAAAACACTTCTTAATTTAAGGAAAATATGAAAACATCAGGCAATTCCTAGAGTACCACTAAAACTATAGCCTTCACCTATTCTACTTAGTGGTAAAAATTAAGCCACTCAATCATTTTGGTCATCAAACCAGTCTTTCTTCCCACTTAGAGTCTTGGGCCCAGCAGCTGGTTTTGCCATGATGATCTAATCCACTCTAAGTACAGTACGGCAGCATCAGTAGCCACAATGATAGCCCAATATTTTCCCCGGTAAGTGTCTAGAATACCAGCTTCCAACATGTCCTTTACAGCAGGAACTTCAGCCTCAATATCTAACCCAACATTTTTATTTCCTTCTTGATGTACTGCATAAAGTTTAGAGATTACTTCATTGGCTTTAACTCCAGAATTTCCTGCAAGTGCCCAGGGAATAGCTTCAAAGGCCTCAGCAAACTTCTTAATGGCATACTGTTCCAGTCCAGGACTTGTCTCTCCATATGATGTGATCTGTTTGGCTAGCTCAATTTCTGTTGCTCCACTTCTGGGTACAACATGTTTATCTCTTGTGAGAACCTTAAAAGTATTAACGCCATCATCAACTGTCCTTTCCATATCATCCATCAAAGTGTCTGTAGAGCCTCGAAGCACTATGGTAGAAATGGCATCATCTTCCTTTTCATGCTTAGAAACAAGCACCTGTTAATAAAAATCAAATTATTTCACACGAGTAGTTTTATAACTGAAACACCAGATTTAAAAGGAGACAGAGAGAAAAATGAATGAATACACACTTTATTTTGAATTAATACAGGCGCTTTACTCCTGAAAATTCCCTCCTGATGGTCTCCTGACACTTGCCAGGAACTATAAAATATTTTAATTTCAACTTGATGACTGAGAAATACATACAATGCGGTTCCCTTGGGTACAGAGTCTGAGGATCTGATGGGGAGATATAGCGCAGACAGATGAGAAAAGTCTAGTCCCACTATAAACACAGGAGGGAGCTAAGAGATTTGAAAAGATAGAGCAAACAAAGGGAAAAAAATTGGCTGTCAGGGCATATTGTTTTAGGAAATAATGAGCACTCTTCTAATTTTCCATCCTGTGATATAGGATTATTTCATTCACAATTAATCCTCTAAGTTTTTGTAGAGATGTTCTTTTTACAAAAAAAAAAAAGAAGCCCAATTGTACCTTCTTGGCATCAGCATTTTTTTCTGTCTTTGCTATGTCCCTACACTTGTTTTGATCTGACAAACTTAATGTCATTTGATAGGATGAAAGCAGACCATTTTCTGAGAGCCAAGTGCTTCAAGGGCAGCCATCCATTTTGTGAGGAATTTCTACCCCTTTCTGGTACTTCTGTCTTCTTTGCTTTAGATAACAGAATAAAAATGAATACATTACAAGGTCTGAAATCCTGTCAGAAGAAAAAAAAACATTAACTCTTCATACTAGCTAGCATCCTAAGATGTAGACAGAAAGCTATGTTAAATACAAGAAGATATTTTACCTAGAAATAAAAGCAACTACCATTTAAAAAGAATTTACCATGTACTGGTCACAATAATAACATGCACACATGTTCTAAGTATTTCATTTAGTGCCCACAATATTTAATAATATTTTATTTAATAGCTGCAAAATTGCCATCAGAGAGGTAGTTTGCTTCAATTTTGTAGATTAGAAAACTGAAACTTAGGAACTTAAATTAAATTTGTCAAAATGAATTGTCAATAATTAGATAAGCCTTGATTCAAATCCTAATCTTCCTGACTCCAAACCCTAAGCAATAAGCTTTTATTACTCAAAGTATGTTTATAGGGGCAGCCTTATCAATCTCACCCGGGAGCATGTTAGAAATACAGGGTATCTGGCCCCAGTCAAAATCTACTGAATCAGAATCTGCATTTTAACAAGTCCCCTGGCACAACTCAATAGCAAAAAAACAAATAATCCAATTAAAAAGTGGGCAGAGGAAGTGAACAGACATTTTTCCAAAGGAGACAGATAGATGGCCAACAGGTGCATGAAAGGATGCTCAACATCATTAATCATCAGGGAAAGGCAAATCAAAACCATGATGAGATATAATCTCACTCTTGTTAGAATTGCTATTATCAAAAAGATACGAAATAACAAGTGAGGATGTGGAGAAAAGGGAACCCTTGTGCACTGTTGGTGGAAATGTAAATTGGTGCAGCCACTATGAAAAACAGTATGTAGGTTCCTCAAAAAATCAAAAATAGAACTACCATATGATCTAGCAATTCCACGTCTAGTTATTAACCTGAAGAAAATGAAAACACCAGTTTGAAAAGATATATGCACCCCCATGTTCATTGCAGCATTATTTACAATAGTCAAGACATGGAAACAACCTAAGTGCCCATCAATAGATGAATGGATAAAGAAAATGTGACATATATATATATATATACACACACACACACACACACACACACAATAAAATATTATTTAGCCACAAAAAAGAATGAAATCTTGCCATTTGTGACAACATGGATGGACCCTGAGGGCATTAGGCTAAGTGAAATAAGCCAGAGAAAGCCAAATTACCATATCATCTCACTTATATGTGAAATCTAAAAAACAAAACAAAACAAAAACAAGCTCATAAATACAGAGAACAAATTGGTGGTTGCAAGAGGCGGGTGGTAGGGGTGGGCAAGATGGGTGAAGGAGGTCAAAGTTACAAACTTCCAGCTATAGGATAAATAAGTCCTGGGGATGCAATATACAGCATGGTGACTATAGTTAATAATACTGTATTGCATATTTGACAGTTGCTAAGAGAGTAAATCTCGAAAGTTCTCATCATGAGGAAAAAACTTTCTTTTAATTAAAAAATAGAAAAAACAAGTCCTCTGGGTGATTTTTAAGCACATTGAAGTTTGAAAAACACTGTTATAAAGGTCTACAGTGCCTGTCCTCTTGTAGAGCTCAATGACATATATGTTACTAAATGTAGTAATCTAAGAATATAAAGTAACTCGTAGCTCAAACGTCGTATTAGACTCAAAATATGATTTTTAAAATCAGAGCAATACTTTTATATCACTCGTATTTTTTTAAAAGTTTAGTTAGAATATGAAATTTCTGGGAACATGTGACTAACAGGCCTCCACTATTCATCATCATAAAATATTCAGGGAGTTCTTATGCACTTAACATTCTGTGAGTCATTGTCTACAGAAACTGCGCTCAACAGAGCCCTTGCCTTCCAGGTACTTAGAGTTGCAGTTGACGATCCGTCTTAGAATACAAAATAAACTCTTCAATTAAAAAAATAATAATGGGTAAATTAAGGTTGCCTCATTCTTCTTTTCTCCCCTTTCCCATTCCTCACCCATCTTTCTGCCTCCTATATCTTACTATCCTTGAATACTGAAATTGTTCTACTGCTTTCTTAGGAAAGTAGACTCCAAGATCCTCCAATATTGCCTAATCTCTCATTCATCCCTCCAGGGAGTGATTGAGAAAAGGAAAGCCCATGGAGTTTGAGAATTACCCACCTCGTACAATAAGAAAGGGCTACCGGCCCTAAGCCTTTCATTATAACTAATGTGCTACTCTCCATCCACAGGGGAGAGCTTGGTTCTAATAATAAACACTTCAAGAATACAGAGAAAGGAATTGAAATTTTGGAAAGAATGAATAGATTCTAGGGAGACATGTCCCATAGCCCTTAGGAAGTTTCTTAATGGAAATAAGGAGCTGAAGAAAGCAAAAGTGAGTTTGAAATCACCTTCCAGACTAAATTCTCTGACAGCTTATTAGAGTCAGTTTCAAATGGCCATGTCTGGCTGTAATTTATGTTTGTTTTTGAAATGCATAAAATACTTAATGACCAAATAAGATCTTTCCAATGAGAGATGTTTACTGAAAGGCATATTATATACTTTTAAATTTTTGTAATACAGCCTTAACAGTACTAAGTAATCAGGAAAATGAACAAAACAGTTAAGTATAATAGGCTAGGAATTTTTCTTTTTCATATTAAGTTGCTTTCAAAAGCAAGAATCCAATTGCTTTGTTTAGGATCTCTCATCTCTCATTGCTCTCCATTCTCTTCCCTTTCTTATTGCCATTTTCCCTGACAGCACTACTTTATCTGCTTTCAAGATCTTTTGAT
The DNA here is from genome assembly GCF_041296265.1 of Equus caballus. Classification (NCBI taxonomy): domain Eukaryota; kingdom Metazoa; phylum Chordata; class Mammalia; order Perissodactyla; family Equidae; genus Equus; species Equus caballus. The sequence continues at coordinate 29,383,999 of NC_091715.1, read as the reverse complement.
GCCAAGTGGCACAAAGAGTTTCTTTTCATCGTTCCCAAACTCTTAGCGGATATTTACACCATCATTTGTAATGAGGGCATCAGTCAAACTTAAGATGCTGTGATCATCACAGCCACTGTAATGAAGTGCTGGTGCTTGGTTGAAAGAGGTAATAAATTAATTTGGTTCAACCGACCCAGGAGTATGAACAAATTTTAAGAAACTACTTTTCAGTTTAGGAAAAAGAAAAATCACAAGTTTAATGACTTCTATTGCTCTGCATATTTTATTTATTTACTTTTTAAATCAGGTAAGAGAAAAGCATTTGAACAGCATGAGTCAACAACTTTTTATCTGGAAAGAAAAATCATTTTATAATGCAATATCACCTTCTTTCTCTTTTCACTGTCCATATTAGAGGGTATTGACTGGAAGAAAAAGCCTTCCGTAACCTTCAATTCACTTCCTGGTTAAGAATATTAGAAGCTGAATGTAACATTAAATAAAAAGCAGTTCAATCCTCACATTTTATTGATGCAGCCGCAGAGATATAGAGGAGTAAATTTCCTTTCCCATAATCATACCACTGATTGTTGAATCAGGCCCAAGAATGCAAATGTCAGCTCCATGCGATTTTGATCACACTGTGAACTAAATTATGACTTAAGTTTTTGTTTTATATCTAGTTTCTCATGAAAAGAGAATTGGGACAACATAAGGTAAATCAAATACAACCCATTTTTCTGCCTTCATGGATGAGATTTATATTTCTTTCTAGTAAAGCACTTGAGGAATGATGACAAGCAGAATAAGTCATAAATTGCAGTTCAAAATTAAGGTACCCGAGACCAAAATCAACTCTGGCCATGGAGCTGACCCTGATAAATGAGTAAATTCATCCTATTGATCAATAAGAGTCAGTGAGGCAAGGCCCAAGTCTTCATTTCAACATGAAGATTCACGTAGAAAGTATAAATCCGAACAGAATCACGATTCAGAAAGGACTGAGAAGGACCCTCGAGATTGCATTATTATAATGTCTCATCACATTTGATCTAAAAGTTTTCTTCATTCAATAACTCTTTAAAATAAAATCACAAAAAAAAATTGACTTAGAGGGTAGACAGTTAATTCAATAAGAACATGGAGGAAAAAAAGAAACGGATAAAGCAAAAAGCAAGAACAAAAATATTCTGAAAGACCTCTCCTGCAAAAGGTAGCACTTATTTTATCAAGCAGAGAAACACAAGGGGTTACTTATGGTCTCTTATTGTGGACATTTTAGTGTAAAACAGATACGTGCCTGACTCAAAGTATTCATCATCCTAGAAGGCAGGACTAACATATAAGATATGTTAGTCATTCTCTGTTTGTTCACACATTCTGCTTCATTTTCTGCTCTCCTCTAATTGTTCTATGCCTTGGAAGGTTGCCCCATTCAAACTGCATCTCCCAGGCTCTCTCGGCTTCGTTTTGAGTTCAGAGAGGAACATTAATTGGATACAAGTGAAGAGAAGAAAGGGGACATCTTCTCCATTCCTTCCCTGCTTCAGAGCCACATACTGAACAGTTTCTGAATCCCAGCTCTCCCACTGGGCAGGCCCACTTCCAAGGTGCTAGTTATCAAAAATTTTGGTAGCATTGTTTCCAGCTGTTGCCCTTCAGCTCTAGAGGTGATAAAAGCTTCGTGTTGTTGGTCCCCTATGAATATCATCCTTTGTTGTTTTTTTAAAACAGTTTTATTGAGGTATAATTGTACATATTTAATGTATACAATTTAACACGTATTTAATTAATATATATTTAATGTATACAATTTGATGAGTTGGTACATATGCATATAGGCATGAAACCATCATCACAATAAAGGTAATAGACAAATCCATCACCTCTAAAAGTTTCCTTGCATCTCTTTGCATTTTTCTGTTTGATTTCATTTTATGTTGTGACAAGAAAGCTTAACCTGAGATCTACCCTCTTAACATATTTATAAGTGCACAATACTATACTGTTAGCTGTGGGCACTGTATTGCGCAGCAGATCTCTAGAACTTACTCGTCTTGCATAACTAAAAATTTATACCTGTTGAACTCCCCTTTTCCCTCTTCCCCCGTCCTCAGCAACCATCATTCTATTCTCTGCTTCTATGAGTTTCACTATTTTAGATAGCCCATATAAGTGGAATGCAGTATTTGTCCCTCAGTGACTGGCTTATTTCACTTAACATAATATCCTTCAGGTCCATCCATGTTGTCGCAAAGGGCAGGATTTCCTTCTTTTTTAAGCTGAATAATATTCCGATGTGAGAGACAGTTTTTTTCAGGACTGCAGGGCCTGGCCCCAAGCAAATCACAGCCCTGCCCTAAGATAACCAATATCTTCTACCCAGTTTATGCCGTGTTGCAGTTTGAGGATGGCAACCAGGCAATCAGGGAGTTTTCACTGGGGAAGGCTGACCGGCCTCTCGCATGGCACTAGGAATTGAAAAGACCTTGACTAGGTCACCATGTTCCAGGATTATATACTGGATTTTTAGGCTATGTTACTTATTAGTCACTAAACTCAGAGGTTATTGGTTTCAGAATTCTGCTTCACAACTCTAAAATCCTAAGATTTGAGAATGAAATACAAAAAATGAATTTATTGAGTTACATTTGTAAATATTGCTTTAAAATTGATTTCAGTTACTTGTACATATTGATCAGCACATTTTCTCCCAGGAGACATCTCTACTTAGAAAGCCACCCACAATGTACGGGACAGCATTCTTCTGGTAGCTCAAGTTTCCAATCCTTTATATCAAGCAAAGAGGTTTAGAGCAGCCACAGAGTCTATCTAACCAATTCATTTTAATCCTTTCACGTAATAGATAAATAAACTGAGAAACATATGGCATCTACAACAGGTCTGTATGCATAGTAGTAAGTCTACAAATATGTGTGGAAGGTAAAGAAATAGGAATATTGAGCAAGGAGGATAGACTCTATGGGAAGAAGTTTCCATTAGACTTCAAACTATTTGAGTTGCAAGAACAAGGACAAAGGTGATGCTAAACTTAGAAATTCTCAAATCATCTCACAAAATACATAACCCTGTTTATTACAACAGGTGTTAAAACTTGTTAAGAATTACTGCCCTAGAGGACATGAACAGACATTTCTCAAAAGAAGATATGAATATGGCCAAGAGACACATGAAAAGATGTTCATCATCGCTAATCATCAGGGAAATGCAAATCAAAACTACACTAAGATATCACCTTACACCCGTTAGATTGGCAAAAACATCCAAAACCAAGAGCGACAAATGTTGGAGAGGTTGTGGAGAAAAAGGAACCCTCATACACTGTTGGTGGGAATGCAAACTGGTACAGCCACTATGGAAAACAGTATGGAGATTTCTCAAAAAGTTAAAAATAGAAATACCCTATGACCCAGCCATCCCATTACTGGGTATCTATCCTAAGAACCTGAAATCAGAAATCTCAAGAGTCCCTTGCACCCCTATGTTCATCGCAGCATTATCTACAATAGCCAAGACGTGGAACCAACCTACATGCCCAGAAACTGATGATTGGATAAAGAAGATGTGGTATATATACACAATGGAATACTACTCAGCCATAAAAAAAGACAAAATTGGCCCATTCACAGCAACGTGGATGGACCTCAAGGGTATTATGTTAAGGGAAATAAGCCAGTCAGAGAAAGATGAACTCTATATGACTCCACTCATAGGTGGAAGTTAGTATATTGATAAGGAGATCTGATCGGTGGTTACCAGGGAAAAGGGGGGGTGGGGGGAGGGCACAAAGGGAGAAGTGGTGTACCCACAACATGACTAACAAAAATGTACAACTGAAATCTCACAAGGTTGTAATCTATCATAACATTAATAAAAAAAAAAAAAAAAAAAGAATTACTGCCCCAAATGCTAGACAGTGAAGGAGAGAGTAAAACAGGAACACAGGCTTCCTGACTTTCAAATCAGGGATATATCCCTTAGATAACAAACCTCTAAAGTTTCTGAAATTATTCTTTACTTTATCCAAATCATGTAGTGATGATCATTTTAAACAAGTAAATTGTTGCCAGAGAACTGAATACAATACAGCCTGCAAACTATCATTTTGAAAAGCACTTTTGGAATTTTAATTGCAATATTAGCTTCAATAAATTTATTTGAATTTTTGTCAAAGTTTTAAAAATGAACATTTCAACAATTTTAGGTATGTGATGTTTTACAGTTGGGATAGAACACAAAGATCAACTGATCTAACTCCCTCATTTAAGAGAGATTAAAACTGAGCCCAGGAGTAAAGGTCTCAAGTATTGTAGCTTATATTTATTTGTAGTGGAGCCAGGATGGGAATCTAAGTCCTCCAAAGTTAGTTCAGTGCCCTCTCCTCTCTGACATAAATCAAACCCGATTTTCGTGAAGAATATATGACTTGTTCTCATAAAACTAATTTATACAAAGGCATAGAGTCCTTTAAGTGGATAAAAGCCCACACAATTCTTAACACTTCTGACATGTATATTATTATTTGTTAATTGGGATAAAATATCTATCAATTCACCTTTACCTTGGAATCGTTTCTCTTAAGGGAACTCAGGAAATTAAGAGCGAAAAACCTTTTTATTGAGAAAGCAATAAAGGAGCTTGAACAACTAAAAAAAAGTGCATATTATGTGCCCCTTAGTAGGCCATGACATAATTCTGTTAAAATTTGAAAGAACTGAGAGAAAGTAAAGGAGCACACGGAGAAGTGGACAACTAAGTTATCTACAGCTAAACAATTAGCAAATCTATCACCTGAAGCGTTGTGGAAAATAGCAAATGTACCTAATAAACTCATAAAATGGGCAAAATTAGATGTCTAGAAAGAGTAAAAAAAATTAAATTGACTTCTTTAAATGCTTCTGATAATATGTGACAAGATAGAGATGAACTAAAGAAGGAATTGTTCAGCTTTAGAAGAGAATGTAGACAAAATAGAGTGCCCAGGACAGCCCTTCCAGGCAAGGAAAGATTCAAAGGTAAACAATGGCTTCAGAGCGAAGAATAAAAGCAGGACAGTAAAAGGCAGTCTCAGGGTAAAGACGTAAAGGATGTAACCGTATGATCCTTTCTTTAGATCTCAGAAAGATTTCAGAGCATTCCTAAGCCTCCTTGCTAGGCCACCCATAACAGCCTCACAGGTGGCCCAAGGTAGATAAGCACTTCTCTTGGAAAGAAATGAGGGTGTGGCTTTTGTTTAATAGAGTGAACGTCCAATAAGAATCACAAGCAACCTGACAGAAAGAGAGAGAATTTGTACTTTTAGAAGCACCATGAGCTTAGACTAAAAGAGACAGAAACAGTTCAGAATTAGAATTCTTGGTACCCTCAACCTTGTGCACACAGGAAGCACACTAAGAAAGCTACTCAGCTACAAACATGGACCTTTTATTTTAAGGAGGATAGGGTGACTCAGAAGGCTGAACTAAGATACCAGAGGACCAACTGGTGACCCAGGGAATAGGAGTGGGCTCTAACCAAGGACCTGGAAGCATATGCCCGGTTGAATCTTAGAATTACTGTGAATTATTCCTATTCTTGAATAGAACTGTCAGTTAAGGCTATCGTATGCCTATCTAAATATTGTATGCTAGATGGGAGGAGGGCAGATAACTTGTCTCTTTATTTCACAGGTCTTCTGGTTAAGAGGAATAAAATTCGAGGAACTGTACCCGAAGAGTCTCTTCTGTACCTAGACCTAACTAAGATGACAGAGTCCTGGATGTTCATACATTGCCATAAGGGGATAAGATTTTGGTGGTCTTGGAAGGGAGTGAATGTATTTTTTCATGAGAGAAGAATGAAAATATTATCCATCCAGAGGACTGACTGTGGTAGATTAAGGATGGCTGCAAATCCTTCACTCTTCTTTCATTAAGAGCTTCCTTTTTCTATCCCTTTGAACTTGGTCTGGCTTTGACCAATGAAATATCCTAGAAGTGATGTAGACCCGATATTATATACTGGCCTGGGCCTAGACTTCAAGAGGACTGATGCTTCTACTATGGTCTCTTATAAACTTGAGCTGCTACATAAGACATCTAACTAGACTAGAAATCTGCCAGGCTAGCTACATGGAGTGGCTCTGGAAAAGAGGGGAGAGGAGAATGGGAACCAGCTGACAGCCAGTAGTTCCAGATGAGCCATCCCAGTCACTCCAGCTAATTCAGCTGATATAATGGAGAAGAAAAAAGCCCTGCTGTCCCCTGTCTGAATTCCAGCACCTTAGAATTTTAAAACAAAATAATGATAAACCGTTAGTTTCAGCCACTAAGTATCGAGGTAGGTTGTTATGCAACAACAGATAACCAGACCACACATATATGAATTAATAATGTTCAGAAGAAGAAGAAGATGTCTGCAAAGAACACACAATGTTCACTGAAGGTGAGAAATACTTCATAAGATATTATTTTCTACTCCCTATCATTGCCAAACTCATTTATTGGAGTGCAATGGACATGATTCATGATAAAAGATGTCTTGTCAACAATTTGATGAAATATAATTATTAATTTTAAAAAGAATTTTTAAAATGAAAGCCACATCAAATGAACTTATTCCATCAGATAGTATATTGGGTCAGTTAATGAGGAAGCAGTAAATTCTAATAATCTGGGTTATATTCAATTACATAATTTGGAATCACAGATCGTGACACATATGACTCATTTGATTATTTTTTTTTCAGGGCAGAAAAGGGGACCCCTTTGGGGTTTCTGATTACACTTCACACCTGGCAGGTGGTTCTTAATCTCTATTTGCCTGTTAGTATTATTGAATCACCCTATCCATGAATCGTTTTGATACTTTGTTTTTTGTTTTTGTCTCAAGTAGACAAATGTTTTTAACCTATATGAATCAATGTATTTCAAGTCACATAATTATATCTATATGTATGCATATACTTTTATTTGTAATTACAACTGAGTGTTTAGATATACACTGGAAAAGTCGCAAAAGGATATGTTATGGTCATGAACATTCATTTAAATAAAAGATTGGTATGGAATTGTTTCCCAGGTGGTCTCAGCTCTGGAGACAGGCGGGACTGTGCTGAACTTTCTGTTTTTTCTAAGCGCCACACGCGGAAGGTAACTGACATAAAGAGAAGGAGCCTCAAGCAGAACAAACCAAGGAAACTGTTGCAGTCATCCAGGCCATGCTCGAAGCCTTCCCTGACTGCCTCTTTCTCAGCACTCAGTTCGCGGGGCCCAGGCTGAGCTCCCAAAAACCATGAGTTACTGTCGCCCTTCTCCCTTTGTGGAAGGCATGAGCTCCCTTAAGGTGGACAACGTGAACTATCGCATCTCACCCAACACCCTGTGGCATGTTTTTGAGAAGTATGGGCACATTGGCGACGTGTACATCCCGTGGCACTGCTTCACTAGAGTCGCGTGGCTTTGCCTTTGTCCGCTTCTACAACAAGCACCATGCCAAGGATGCCATGAACGCCCTAGACGAGATCAAGCTGGATGGCCGCAAAGTGCGGGTGCAGATGGCACACTACGGTCACCCTCCGGTTCCCCACGGTGGCCGCTACTGAGGAACAACCCCTCGCAGGTACCAACACCGTAATCGCAGCATATGGCATCAATGCCGTTCCAATAATAAGAACCGATTCCGATCTCAGGGCAGATCTCCCTTTAGCTTTTGCTCTTACGGTAGATCTCCATCAACCTTTGGATCCAGATCTACTCCAAGATCTGACTCTTCCTCCGTGCCCGGCTCTCCCTCACCAACCAAACCAGTCTACCTCCAGAAGCCTTCCACCAGAAAGTAAGTCCAAGTCCAGACGGCAATCCAGTAATGCCTCCAAGGATTCTGAAGAGGAAGGAGGGGTGCCCTATTAGGATAATAAGTCATTCGCAAGCAACCTAACTGAGGCCTGCGGGGAGGGGAGGGGAGCAACATACTCAGTTGATCAAAGACTCCTCAGAACAGAACATCAGCTATTAAAAAGGTTCTTCTTTAACATGTTGTCTAACTTTTTACTTGTTTTAAGTTTTGCCTCAAGTGGTAACCTTCATTTTATATGGCATTTCATTGCTGTTATCAAATATCTTGTAAGTTAGTGAGGTGAACAACTTCCAATTATTATTGGTTTGGATATTTGAGGTAAAATTTCATTTTCTGTATATACTGCTGACTTTTTGTTTGAAAGTAAACACATTGGTAATCTAATTTGTGGCCTCCTGACTTAAGAAACTGTGTGCAGCCTTTTCTTTCTGAGTAGTCAAAAACTGTCTAGTGACTGACTCATCATTGCCATCATTCTTCTAAAAGTAAAGACCTGTGAAAGTTGTTGGAAATTTATTTACATGTGCCCTTTACATTCCGATCTAAATAGTAATCTGGACCTGCATTTGTATAAAGACATTTCGGGTGAAAAGAATTTATTTTTTAAAGAATTATTTATCAAACACAGTTCTAATCTTTTACGTATTTTTGTGCACTAGACACAGTTGTACAGCGTTGAGCACTGCTGGTTAGCTGTTAAGGTGATGTTTTGTAGTGCAGAATGCTTTGCTCATTCATGCTTTCTCCTGATTGCTTCTATTTAAGGATGAGGTGCTGTGCAGAAACAAATGGCTATCCAGTTTATTAGAAAGTCTGACAATTGTACTTCCAGTGACCCAGGCTTTGAATATATATAATAGAGCATACAGGGAGCACATCTAGCAGGTGATCAATACACTTTTATTTTTTCTTCTCATCCCCATAGTGGTAAATCTGATCATCTCCATTTATAAACTTAAATATGAAAAGTATTAAGAAGCAAATGATTTGTAACTTTTTTTTTTGAAGATTTTATTTTTCCTTTTTCTCCCCAAAGCTCCCCAGTACATAGTTGTATATTCTTCGTTGTGGGTCCTTCTAGTTGTGGCATGTGGGACGCTGCCTCAGCGTGGTTTGATGAGCAGTGCCATGTCCACACCCAGGATTCGAACCAACGAAACACTGGGCCGCCTGCAGCGGAGCGCGCAAACTTAACCACTCGGCCATGGGGCCAGCCCCTGTAACTTTTTAAGTACTAATAACATGCTGTATCTTTTCGCTTCTGCATGTACTGTACTATAGCCACTTTCTGAAATTTGACTAAAACATTTTTCTGGTCTTTTAAAAAATTCAAAATTAAATTTGTGATTAGATTCTCAATCATTAAATTGTGAAACAGAAAGATATTGATGTCATCCATCTCAAGTGTCTTATAAACAAAAATATCAAGACAACTGAGTACCACCCTTCAGAGATCCAAGACGTAAATATTTTAATTTAGCAAGCTAAAGTCGAAGTCCCATACATCTACTACTACCTCAAGGCTTTGATCCCCGAGCTTATCAGGACCTTACCCTGGCTCTGCTCTGAATCTTCTTGAATTGCCTTCTATGGCCCAGGTCTTCATTTCAGCTTATTGGCTTTGAATTAACGTTCTGGAAGACAGTTATTACTAGCTTGACTTTGGGATTTGGACCTGCTCTGATTGCCTTGCTTCTCTCTTTTAGCTCAGCATTGCTGGTACTAACTCTAACCACACTAAATCTTTCATCTTTACTTCATGGTTGCCAATCCAGCACTCTGGTTCAGTCATTATTTCCAAATCCCACTGCCCAATTCTCTTTGTCTGAGCAATTGACTAAATCAAACTTTGAAAAGTAGATTCAACTTTTTCATACTAGATTTTAAGAAACTGGAGTCTAGAGAGACTAAATGGTTGGACTTCAACTTGGGTCTCTAAATTTTCAACCCATTCCTCTTTCCCGTATACTGAATTACCTCAGTATATTGCCTTTAAATATTGAATTGAAATGATGTTTGGGAACATCAATTAGGACATTTGGGAGCAAATATTAAAAATAAGACTTTAAAGCAGACAATACCTGTAATGTTGTAGGAACTCTATTTTTGAGATGAAGTATATTCACATTGCAGAGGAAATGTCAAACCCTAAATGAAATAAATCTATTACTAGTATTCAGAAACTACACTTAAGCCAATGGCTATTAACCTAATCAACCATCTATTTAAACTTTTTAAACACACCACACATAAACGTGCACAAGCACACACAAGCACACACCAGCACACACCTACTCACACTAATGAAGACTTTGCTAAACTTAGGTATCCTAAAAACCCCACCAGGGAGCCAGTTGGTCACATAACATTATCTCACTCTGTATTAAGGTATCAGTGAATGACATTTTAGTTCCCACCGGGACCATTTTGTTTCTTAATATAAACCAAATGTTCAGTGATACTTTACTTCAGGATATTTTCTCTTCCTTTGAGAATTAAAGAGTATTATTGGGCCAAGGTATCAGAATACATTGTATAACATATGAAACACACACAAAAATAGGGACATTTTGAAAAGACCTCACAGTACAAAGAAGTAGGAAATTTATCTAAGAGAATTAACATTATATGCCATAACCACATTTAATTCATAATCAAATGAAAATGATTGTTCATTTTTTCAACTTAGTTATACACGATTTCAGTACCTAATAAATACTTATTAAACAAATAAATGATTGACAGAAAAAATCTGTTTTCTTATTTTTTTCATAAAAGACTAAATTCAATTAAACTTAAATCATATAAACATGTTAACTTCATAGAATGGACACTAGCAAATAACTTGTATGTGGAAAATTTGTTAAAAAGTCCTTTTTGACATCTGATTAGATGACTCATCCTATCACTCTCCTGTTGCAACTATTAGTTTTCTCAGGGATCTGCTCTTTCTCCTTCTTTGCTTTCCTCTGTCCCTTTATGGTGATTTTCCTCATTCTCATGTACACAAAATAGCCACAAGCATCTTTAGGTTTACATCCTACTGGCTTAGCAACCACAGTGGAAAATAATTTCTCATTTTCAGTAGCTCCGGCTACCATCTCAGATTTAACCCTTAATTACGTTTTTGGTCACATGCCCATTCTTAAAACAATTACCATAACTAGCAATTTGAGATCTGCTGATTGGATATGGCTATGTCACGTGTCCTTTCCTTTAGCCGTGGCAGTGAATTCAGCTACGCCTAAACCAACTGGACTAAGATTGGAGAGTGGGTTTCCCCCCCGCTGGAAAATCAGGGTGCTGTTACCATAAGTATGTTAAAAGGACACAAAGCAGGCAAAAACAAAATCTCCCGCTTGTTCTCAAAAAATAACAAATCATCTTAATGAATTTCCTATTTCTCACAGGAAAAAAAATTCAAAACTCAATTTAGAATCTGCGTCAATTATTCTTTCTGGGATTAATTTCACAACATTTCCACCCCAACCCCAAAATTGTAGCCACAGTTGCCCAAACAAGCCAAGGTCTTTCAAGTCTATTCCTTCTGTCTGACATAGTCTCTCTTTACCAACACATACCCAACTGCCACTTTCTATCTGTAGAAACTCATAATTATATTTAAAGGTTCAGATTTAAATGTAACATCTCTGTGAAACATTTCCCAACTCCCATTATATAGCTGTCACACAGTTCTCTGGACTTAAACAATATTACATAGATAAATCTATTACAGCATATAATATATTGTATTTTGATAGTTTCTATGTGATGTTGCCCTCATTTGGAGTGTGAATTACTTGCGAGTACAGACTGTTGCAACATTTGACATATCTCTAGTGGCTAGGACAGTTACTGACTCCATTTATGCTGGATGGATTAATTATTAAATAAGTCAAATTGAATAATGTCTCAAATTCGGTAACCAAGTCTTATCTTTACATGAATAACTTGAATGAAGAATTCTCAAACAAGTGTTAAGTGGGGCTGGTAATATTAATGAATCCAGAAACTCTTAGAGGTCTCCTTTAGATAGCATTGCAAATGAACACTATTTTCACCAAACCATCTTGGCTGCACCAACATACACGGAACAAAATCAGCAATCAGCACTCATTACAGTAGGCAAAATAACTATTACAGATCTGTTTTAAAAGTTCCGTGATATCCTGGCTAGCTTTAAGTAATATTTATAATATTCATGAGAAAGGAGGACAAAAATGAAGCTGGAGGCATTTGTGAGAATTCCTTAAGGAAGTATCTGGATGAGCAGAAAACCCACCAAAGTTGGTGTTTTTTGTTTGTTGACCAGAAGCTTGAGGGATTGGCTAATGCAAGATGAAGCCGTCAAGAATTAAAAGGGAGAAGACCCAGCTGAAGAGATTCAGCTTCCACTCTGGTGAAACTACCAAAAATGGTGGGTTTTCTTAGTGGCTATAATTTGAGGAATTCATGAGGAAAAAGACAGAGGTCTCTGGGCACCTGAAAATGAAAATCTATACATTTAACTAGGATGACTTGGGCACGGCATTTTGAAGAAGGCAATTTTAATGTAACCAGCTGCATATGGGTTCTGTAATTTAACATACAAATAACTAGAGCATATCAGAGGCTGAAAGGCCTCCTGAAAGGCTTGAGAATAGGCTCATGTGGGTGAAAAGAGGTGAAGGCCAGTGCTTGGTACACAATGAGTCCTCAGTATTTGCGGGTTTTGAATGAAATGAAACCTAACCTGAATCCAGTCGCTGCTTGGTAACAAAAGGGAAGATAATGGATGCCTAGGAAACGACGCGCGGCAAGCGCGAGGATAGAAGCAGCTCCCAGCAACGACTCACCAGAAGCCGCTGAACTGCTTCAGCTGCCGTAGGAGAGGCACCGGGAGGAGAGAGGATCCTATGCGGAGGCGGATCCGACTCGGTCGGATCCGACTCAGTCGGATCCTGACACTCCAACGGCAGCAGAAAGTGGAGAAAGGTAAAATCCAGTTAAGATAGTTCAAATACTATATCTTAAAAGTCACGTAATTTTCCATTTGTTCATCCAGATGGAAAGGTCGGATTCCGACGACGGAGATGGACCTGCTTCCCAGAGCGGAACTGAGATGGATCGATTGGTTCATGAAGATGATTTCTATCGATTTGTAAATAACCTGAGTGAAGAAGACTACAAACTTATGAGAGATAACAATTTACTAGGCAGTCCGGGAGAAAGCACAGAAGAAGAGTTGCTGAGAAGACTCCAACTAATTAAAGAAAACTCGCCACAAACCTCACATGACAATACAGGTACATTTTGCTTTTGGGAGAAATAGAATGGGATGGATGAGGAACTTCATAAGAGTAAATGTCAGCCAAAGATTATACAGAAGTAGCACAAATTAACTTGGTGTTAAGCAACTTCTCATAAAAAAGAACTGGCATTACTTGATTTTTGGTGAGAATGTCAAGTTATTTTTTTCCCCATTCACATTTGGGTTGTTTTAATTGGGAAACAGTGTGAAATAGCCTATTGATATTTTTCTTGGTTTTCCACCTCACTTGAAAGTTCCTCCTATGTCTTGAATTATTTCTTCTATATAGACATGTGACTTTATCACCAGCGACAAGAAATATTTCATACTCTTTTAAACAAGTGGTTCTCAACTGAGGGCAGTTTTGCTTTCCACGCCTCCTCCCCTCCCTCAAGGGACAGCTGATGATGTCTGGAGATATTTTTGGTTGTCACAGGTGGAGGATGAGTGTTACTGGCATCTGGTAGGCAGAGGCCAGGGATGCTGCCAAACATCCCACAATGCACAGGATAACTCCCCAAAACAAAGAATTATCCAGTGCCAAAATGTCAATAGTGTTAAAGCTGAGAAACCCTCCTCTAACTTCAGGTCTGGTGCTTCTCTCCTAGTGTGAAGTAGAGAATTTTACTATCTAATGAAGATAACCGTAAATGTATAATAATAATCTATATATATTTATGTATATTGTAAATATATATTATAGTAAATATATATTATAGCAAATATATATATTATATATATAGTAAAAACTATAGTGGTTTAGTTCTTAAATATGGCCTTATATGTACTATGCTAGGTTCAGTCTATTCATTTGATCTGACCTTCAATTTCATGTCAATTCAAAATCTTGGTAACACTAAGTATTCAAATACTTTTAAACCTATAAACCTTGTTTATATTTGGACAATGTCTACAATAGTCATATTTCAAAACAACTTTATGTATTATCAAAAGCACTTAAGAGCCTAGAAGAAGTAATGTTGTAGACTAATGAGAATTAGACAATAATGTAAATTGAACTAAAATACTAGCACTGTATCTTAATTGTTTAATTGCATTGGTGTTTTGACAGTGGAAAATGTCTTAAAAATTGTTGTTGACTGAAAAAATGTCTCAACATCCCTCCCACAGTGGCATACAAGGCTGTGTATATGATAAAATATTGAAAATAGACTTTCTCCAGGTTCCCTTTTTAAAAAAACAATTCTCTAAATTTATCCAGGATTAGCTCACTCTTTTCAGATGGAATTGAAACTTGCCTGTCTTTACTTGTAAATCTAGACAGTGTATTTTATAAAATATCAACTCTATAAACATGAAATCTGTTTATAAGATCTTAGTATTTAAGTTCTCATTTTTTTGTTTTTGAAACAAAGTTTCAATTGCTATTTTATGATGGTTCTAATTTCGGTAGTTCCTTTCCGCCCCCTCCCCACCTTTTTGTTAACAGGTGGAGAAGACTCTTTGGATACCGTGTCTAATGGTGACTATGTAAAAGACTGGCTCAACTCTTTCGAACCAACTGAAAATATGACAAGTGGGCAAAGAGAAAGCCAATCTTGGAGAGAAGTTAGCCAGATTCACCCAAAAAATGATGATGTCAGATTCAGTTCAGAAATGAATTTTAACCTTAATAATGAGAGCCCAAATCCAGAGAATGACTATGCAACATCTACAAGGCTTCCCAGAGGAGAGGAAAACAGCCAAAGGCAAGTGGAAAATCCAAGATCTGAATCAACACGTAGAAGACCATCCAGATCAGAACGAAGTACAACTGAAGCATTAATGGAAGTCCCACCTACCAGAGGTCAGCGAAGAGCAAGAAGCAGGAGCCCAGACGGTTTGAGAACCAGAGCAAGAACTGAAAGCTGGTCACCTCTAAAATCACTGTATGAAATTTTCCAGAGATTTTGTCATAGAACACCATCTCAGACTTTTGAGCCACCTCTGGTAAATGAGACTCAGAGATTTTCTAGAACTCAGCACCGAGAAACATTGAGACAGCAAATAACTGGACTTGAGTTGCAAAATAGAGGTCTTTTTGCAACTTCTGGAACTAGGAATGCTATTCAAGGAGAACGTTCCCCAGACACAACAAGCATGAATGGTGAATCTTGGGAACTGAGACAGATAAATCCAACCATACCCTTCGAGCTTGAAGTAGGACACGTTCATCCAGGAGCGTACTCGCACAGAGACAGCACAGCTAGTAGAACTCAGTTAACATCTGAGACACCAAACAATACTATCACTTTAGAAAGTGAACATGGAGGACTTGGGTGTATGTCTTCACATTGTGAGCAGGCAGATGCGAGAGCTTATGTCAGTCCCGTCAGAATTCCCGTTCATAGAATTTCAAATACTGGCTTAAATGATACAATACCTGTTGCAGTTCAGAGCACACTAAGTCAGACAATGACAGGATTTAGTGACTCAAGTAACCTTACGGACAGTTACAGTGATTTAGAGCCTAGTGTCTCACCACCAAGTCAAAACATGGAAAGGGCAGATTCACTAATTGGAACAGATGATTCTGCTGCTACTAGCAGTTCTGGTTCTGATCCATATCCTTGCTGTGATTCCCACTCTACTTCCACACTGACTGCTTGTTCAAGTTGTGCTTACATTTCTAGTTCTAGTTGTATATCTATTTGCAGTTCCTGTGACGAAAATTCAGAAATTAGCTCACTGCTGTTTGAAGGCAGTGATATAGAAAGTTTATCATCACATTCGCCATCAGAGACCAGGCAGGAGAGTAGGCAAATGACCCCTATAACATTTGATGAAAGTGACTCTTGGTCCTCCCTTAATGAGGACCGGTTTTTCCTCTTAAATGAAGATGATTACCAATCTACAGGACTCACCGTAGCACAGACTGACAACTTGGCGTTAAGATCTTTTTCTGAAAACAATCCATCAAAATCCTGTAGCATTTGTATCACAGAGTACACAGAAGATAGTGAACTATGCATCCTACCTTGCTCCCATGAATATCATGTCCACTGTATCACTCGCTGGCTGGCTGAGAACTCGACCTGTCCTATTTGTCGCAGGGAAGTAGAAGATTCTGGCGAGGGAGAAAATTCCAATTGAGATCTGAATTCTCAGCTATATAATCTGCTATAGAGATGGACAAACAGTTGTCTGTCACCTGCCATATATCCACTTTTGGAGCGATGCTTAAATATAAGGATCTGAATCTCATCTAAATCTGAATCTAAATGTAATAACCTGAACTGAATCAATGGTTCCTGAAGGAACTATTGGACTTCCCCCAATTTCGGATCCAGAATAAAAAGAAATATTAGAAAACCAAACAATATTGTCCTATTTGACAGTAGAAATGAATTTCACACCATAGCAGGTCACTGAATTTCAATAGAAACCTAGCAGGTACACTAGGTTGGGATGTTCCTGATTCCATGAGGGAAATGTTTTAATATGATATAATCAATCCAGATAGATTCTAGTAGTCTTACTTAGTCATGTAAATCCCAGACATCTCATAGCCCTGTCCTATCTTGGATATGCTTTCAAAGAAATAGGAACCCAACCAAAATAATTAAGAAGAAATTTAAGAATTAATAGAGTCACTCGAATAAAGAAGTCATGTTACATTCGTAGAATGCTCTCTGTAAAAAGTTTGAAAACCTTCTCTTCCTCTCTCTCTCCCCAGCAGTTTACTCCAGCTCCTAATACTACCTTAAAGTTTCTCCTGTTCCCCATTAGCAATGTATCAGTCAGAGTCCTGGCCAAAAACTGATGGCACACTTGAAAAGGGTGATGGAATAGCATTTACTGAAGAGACTGAAGTATGTAAAGAACGAAGGGAAACCGAGAGATGATAAAATACCCTGAGGCCAGCAACTGTGATAAACCAGTATTATCACCACTAGGCTCGAAGGGGCTTAGAGACGTAGTAGTTTCTGCAACCCAGAACGTCCTGTAGTTGTAGTAGAAGACCACATAATGAGCTGTGACCTTAGACAGACAAATGGCAGACACTGCCGATCTAAAGCGCAGAGAGGATCATGGAAATAAATACTCTTACTTTTCTCTCCTCCTGACTTCTAATCTCCTGTCGGTAGTCCACGTTAGCCAAACCCAACCTGACGCAAGAGAGACTGGTTGCTGAAGCTGATAAAAGTCAGCCTCCTGGAATCACAGAGCAGGGTAAAGAAGGATGGTGAGTGGATCCGAAGAGCTAATGAGAGATCATCTACCACAAACAACATTCCCAACTCTCTTCAAACCCAGTCTCTGTGTGCTGTCTTGCCTCTTCCTCTTGCCCTCCATTCTGCTCTTTGATGCAGCTCTTTAACAACACTCTCACTTAATCTTCTTTCCATCTACTTAGATCTTGTATGATAAAGGAGAGAACAAGTAGATTTCATCCTTAGAAGTGATGAGATGACAAATCCTTAGAACTTCATTACCTTTCTCTTAAAACATGTCACACTTTGGTTTACTTTGAATGTAAACAACTAAGGGAAAAAAGGAGGTATAGGTATTTCTTTAATTTAGCTTCATGAGTATATTCAAGTCTTAATTTCTTTTTATATGTAATTTTAGTTCATATAATTAGTTTTTTAAAACGGGTCCTTATTTCTTATAAACGGTTTTATGGTTTATATATGACTCTTAATCCTTGTGTAAATGATCCAAAGTACCCAGCTGCTGCTTGGAGCCTCCCAAGTCCCAGTTTGAAAGCTTTAAAGGTAAAACCTGAGTTCAAAACCATACCTACCTAATTCAATTCTAAATGTCCCTAGGTATCACCCAAAACCATGACAATTTAAAATCAAATTTTAGGTCACTCTTCCTTTCCAATCCAAACATAGTGAAGGATTTTTCCCCTAATTTAACCTAAAAGTTCTCCTTCTTTTTTTTTTTTTGGTACGTTGGCAAGTCTAGTAAATTTTGCTTAAAATTTTCATTCCTGGTTTAGGTGAGAATACGTTGTATTATAACCTAAAACAATAGTCATAAATTTTGTGCAATGTGCAACCTATATAAATGTGGACAGTGTTAAGTATAAACCTGCTCTAAAAATGTAAAGTCAGAATCATCACTGACCTTTATTTTCTCTGTGAATTTCTGGAAGCCACAGTAATTGCACAGAACTATAAAATATAAATGGGGAGTGGTGGTGAAGTCTTTTAATACATCTTTGAGCTAGCCTATTTGTATTTTTCACACAGAAGATGTTTTCATGGCCAGAAATGAAGACTTAGATGAAACCTGTGAAATTCATATTAAATTCTGCAAGTTGTCTGAATATTCTGATTTTTATTATTTCTGACACCAAATCTACTTCATTTAAAATGAGAATAATTTTTTTTTTTGAGGAAGATTAGCCCTGAGCTAACTACTGCCAATCTTCCTCTTTTTCCTGAGGAAGGCTGGCCCTGAGCTAACATCCATGCCCATCTTCCTCTATTTCATACGTGGGACGCCTACCACAGCATGGCTTTTGCTGAGTCCACACCCGGGGTTCCGAACCAGTAAACCCCAGGCCGCCGAGAAGCGGAACGTGCGAACTTAACCGCTGCGCTACCGGGCCGGCCCCTGAGTAGAATAATTTTAACAGTAGTTGGCTTTCTTCCTATCTTAACAGGTTCTGACCTTCCAAAGGATGATAATTGCCTAATTAATGCTTCAGTATATTCACATATGCCTTCTGTGGTAGACAGAATTCTAAGATGACCCCCAATGACTCTTATAGTAGCCCCTCCCCTTGAGTATGTGACCCGTGAATGTGATGGAATATCCTTCCCATTATTAGGTTATGATATATGCCACAGTTGATTGGGAGATTATCCAGAGTGGGCCTGACCTAATCAGGTGAGCCCTTACAAAGCACAGAGAGGACTTCCAGTCCAGATAAGATGGTTTATACTCCTCTCTCCCTGCTCCCCCTCTATAAGGCACAGCTATATATCCTGTAAATAACATGAGACAATCAAAGGAGAACCCTGAGAGGTCTAAAGAAGAAGGTGAATTGGCTAGGGACCCTTGGAATGGATGAATAGTTTTGTAGTAGGGCATCCTATGACCACCTCCCAGCAGAAAAAGGTGACTCAGGCCTAGCATTTCTTAACTCCCAACTTAGTAACGGGAAGTGGCTCAAATAGGCTCCGCCTCCACCAGATCAAATGAGAGACCCACTGAAATCACCAGCTGAGCCCTGTAGAAGCTGCAAGGAGGAACAATCAGAAGCCCTGCTAAGTAACCAGGGAAAGTACTCTCCTTTCCCACTGGGCCTAAGACCACCCCCGCTTCCCCACCCAGACATACTTGTGGCCAATGATACCAGCAAAAGTAGTCCTACCTGGAAAATGCTCTCCTCTTCAGCTGGGCCTGAAACGCCTCTCCCCTACCCACAAACACCAGGCAACTTGCTGGTACCAGCCACAGAGGTCCCATCACAGAAAGCTCTCAAACTGGTAAGCACCTTCCATCTGTTAAAGTCAGGGAAGGTCCTGCCACAAGTGCCTGGCCCAGGAAGCGTCTTCATCCAAGTGGACCAGAGAGTCCCTTCCCCTACCTCGAAGCACCAGGTGTCCTAGCCTGGGAAAGCTTCGTCTGCCCCTTAAGCAGCACGAGCAGAGAACAATGGTAACCCCACCTGCGCAGGATAAACCAAGCAGACCAAAATAGTACCACAAAGGTTCTGAAAATTAGATGGTCGTGGAACCACAGTCCACAAAAGTAGAGGAGAAACCATGTGCCCAACCTCAACAGAGTGAATGCCTGCTAAAAATTTTTTAAAAAAATTTAAATAGGAACCAAAATATCCTAACATAATAGCCAAAATGTCCCACAGGCAATAAAATATCACTCATCATACCAAGAACCAGATACCTTGAACAAGAAAAGACAAATGATGCCAACCCCAAAATGAAGTAGACGTTAAATTACCTGACAAGGGTTTTAATGCTGATGTCAGGCCTTTAAGACCTTGAACAGAGAACCCAGTCATCGCATGCCCCATTCTGGCCCACGGAACTGTGAGCTAATAAAGGGCTGTAGCTTCAAGCCACTTTGTTTGTGCTAATTTCTTATGCAGCAACAGAAAACTAATACAACTTCTCATCTAGGATCCATCGTGTGCCCAGAAAAACATTCTCAAAAGTCCTAGCCAAGTAAATGGCTCAATGTATTGGTTCTAGGCCTACTATGACCTTATTATATTCTTAGTCCTGCAGAAAATGTAATTCTTGACCTTGGAGTGCCATTTTCCCTTAGAATGGAATCCCTAATTCCTGCTATTGAACGTAAAGAAAACCATATCCTTCCTGTTTGAACAACCACCAGTATCTTACTGCTCTAACTTTCCTTCACATCAACCAATCCCAGTCGACCAGTGTATGCTGCTTAAATCATAAACCCAATTTTTTTTTGAGGAAGATTAGCCCTAACTGCTGCCAATCCTCCTCTTTTTGCTGAGGAAGACTGGCCCTGAGCTAACATCTGTGCCCATCTTCCTCTACTTTATACATGGGACACCTACCACAGCATGGCTTGCCAAGTGGTGCCATGCCTGCACCCAGGATCCAAACCAGCGAACCCCGGGCCATCAAAGCAGAACGTGCGCACTTTACTGCTGCGCCACCGATGGGCCCCCATAAACCCAATTTAATACTCTGACTCTCAAACTACGTAGCCACTTGTTTTTGTCTCAAAGCAATTGCTGAGCATTATATTAATCTCCAAAATCACATTCCCATAGCTGCTCAGCTAAATATCAGAAGTTGGTAAGATTTGTACCTTAATCTTCCTAACTCCTTCTGATCTCTGTTGTTTACATTAGAAACCATCAGTTTAAATCCACAACATCAATCATACTTGTAACTGTGAACATAAATATTTCCATTTTAAGAATTTTCTCCATATTTTCTTTCCAGTTTTTAAAAAATTTATTTATTCTGGCCTAATTCCAAAAAAATAAACCTTATCTGAATAATAAGTTCTTTTTGCAAAGGTTATGGCCAATTGATAAGTCTTTGATAGCAAAATAAAGTGTATCTTTTGTGGCTAACCATTAATATAAGTTGTGCTGTCAATCTTCCATGAAGAATTAAGTATGTAAGTACAGACAAGCTTAAGCACTTAATAATATGAACATCAAAATACTGCATGTACTAAAAATTTCACAAAGAAATGTGATATTTCTGTCGAATAATATTACCTGTTATCAATAAACTTTGAAATCTTCTGGATCCTCATCTTCAGTATCTTCTTTACAATAATTAACCAAACATTTTACATCTTTTCATTATATGAGAGGTGAATGTGAAGTCCCTTCTATGAGTTTTCTGGTTTGAGAATTTTGAACAGAAATCTGAACTATATTTCTTCTCTGCTACTTCATTTAAAGATCTGGAAATTCTCTCCCATCCTAACTCAGGCTTTTTCACTATGAAATAATAAGAGACTCTCCTTTGTGTGACATTTGAAACTCCATTTTTAGTCATTAGGCCAGCATCTTTAACATCACGGCAAAAATGCGGGGGCTTGGAAAAGGAAATTCCTTCTTTCATCCACCATTCCTATGGGACAGACACTAATTATCGGCCAACTCTGGGTTCTGTGTTATCCATTCTGACATCACCAGTCACAACATAGCTGTCCACTGCTCCTTGCCTTGTCATATTCTATTCTGGCAGTGTATTTTTTTTTCCCTTAGTAGCACTTGTGACTGTCTAAAACATATTTTTTATTTATCTTGTGCTTGTTTTCTTCCCCACTCCTACCCCACTACCCCAAAATAGAAGCTCTAAAAGATCCTTTTCTTTCTTTATTACTACTACATTTCTAAAGACTAGAACAGTTACTGGCATATATATTTTTTTCCAAAGAAAGTTCTAGTTCTGTTTCAGAATTTTTGGCTGATGTCAGTATCCCAGACTTATTTTTCACCCTTTACTCTCCAACGAAAACTTATTTTAATATTGTTACTTAGTACCTGGATTTGGTCTAGCCTCTCTCTCTTAGCATATCTGTATAGTATTTCTTGCCTAAGTTATAATATCCGCCAAACCTTTTCCAAATCATTATTTCATGCATTCAACACATATATAATTACCCAGAACATGCCGTGCCTGATGCTGGGCACTAAGGTTATAGTTAATATGTGCAGTGCTTGTCATTAAGAAATGTATTGAACTGTAAGGAAGGCAGATACAAAAACATGTGGTGAACCCTCTATGTGATGTATGCCCTGATATTCAGATATAGGGTATAATGGAATGATGTAGGAGGAGCAATCTACACTACTAAGCCAAAACTCCCTGAAATTAGGTGATATTTGAGTTGTAACTTGTAGGACTAGTAGTAATTAGCCAATGAAATAAGGTCATTAATTTTATTCTAAGCAAAATAAACACTACATGCAATAGTAGAGATGCATAACAGAGCACTGAAAATTCAGTGGTCAGTAAGCAGTACATTGTGACGGAATCATACTCCAGGGTAGAAGAGGAAGGGGTCTGAGTACATTAGTAAAACGTGACGAGGCCAAAGAGGTGACAAGTGGCCTTGTGTATCATGCTGAAGAGTTGAACTAGATCTTCTAAGCAAACAGTCAAGGTGATTTTGGTAATAGGAATAAAATTATTCAATTTTGAGAAAGGTCATACGAGCAGGGATATGCAGTACAGATTGTAGAAAAGTTAGATTGTACCACTTATGCAGTTATGTCATTAATTGGACTAAAAAAGTATAAAAGTCCTGAAATAATGGTATGGCAGTTAAGATGTGGATGTATACAGATTCAAGCGGTATTAAAGAAGCACAATCAAATTTGCTGGCTGCTTGGATAATTTAAAGATGACCTCAAATTTCTGATTTAGGTGGCTGAGCAAATGGTGGGAGGTTTCACTGATAAAAGAAATGCAATATAGCTGGTTTGTCACGGCAGAGGGACAGATGACAATTCAGTTGAGATCTGAGATTTGAGATGTCGGAGTCATATTTTAGTGGCATTGTTTATCTAGCTATCATGAAATATCAAGCAAGCTTCTATAATTAGAACAAAGATACTAACTGAAGTAAAAAAAAGTACAAGGTATTGCCTGTAAAAGTATGTTCAGTGGTAATCAAGGAGGGAAATGGATGCAATCCCTTGGAACAGGAACAATTATATAGTAGACAGACATAAAGGAGACAGCAACAATAATCGAGACATAAAAACAAGATGTAAGAAGATAATCATAAACTTATCATGTGACACAAGCCGAGAAAATAGACCATTTCCAGAAGAAGAAAATGCCAAGAGTCCCCTTGAAGAAGGTTCTCTAGCTTAAAAACTGTTAAATACATTTATTTTTTAAAGATTGGCACCTGAGCTAACATCTGTTGCCAATCTTTTTTTTTTCCCTTCTCCCCAAAGCCCCCCAGTACATAGTTGTATATTCTAGTTATAGGTCCTACTGGCTCTGTTATGTGGGACGCCACCTAAGCACGGCTTGATGAGTGGTGATAGGTCTGTGCCCAGCATCCAAACTGGTGAAACCCTGTGCCACCTCAGTGGAGCGCACAAACTTAACCATTTGGCCACAGGGCCAGCCCTTTAAATACATTTTTAAAAGTTAAAATATTCTACTTAAAAACATGATTTTATGGATCTGGCCCAGGGGTGCAGCGGTTAAGTTTGCACATTCTGCTTCGGCGGCCTGGGGTTCACCAGTTCGGATCCCGGGTGTGGACCTACACACCGCTTGTCAAGCCATGCTGTGACAGGTGTCCCACATATAAAGTAGAGGAAGATGGGCATGGATGTTAGCTCAGGGCAAGTCTTCCTCAGCAAAAAGAGGAGGATTGGTGGCAGATGTTAGCTCGGGCTAATCTTCCTCAACAAGGAAAAAAACCATGATTTTATATAAAAGCCTAGTATTCCAGCATATGGCTAATGAATATAATTTATTAGAAATTAGATTATTGTTGAACATTCAAAATGTTTACATATTTTTATCATCTTAAGTAACATTAAAAAAATCTTTGTGAATATATCTATATATTTACTTAAGAGAAAGTTATAGATATGTAAATTAGCAGATCAAAGGATATAAACCATTTTAAAGCCATTGATATATAATGCCAAAACATCACAAAGTTATAGCAATTTACATTCTCTCCAACAATTTACCAGAGTTACTAAGCATACATTATTACCAAAATTGTCTTTTCTCAGTACAAACAAAGGGGAAAATAATTCTCTGCCAAAAAAAAAGAAACAATCCTTTGTCAAATAATATGCAAAATGTTCATTGTTTCAATTTTATTTGATTACTAGTGAGGCTAAATTAATTTGTCATGTCACCATTGGAATTGGTGAATTCTCTCGTTATGCTTGCCATCTTTTTAAATGGTATGATAGATTTTTTTCTTATTTTCTATGAGATCATATCAATTTTAAACATATATTTTATGTAATATATATGCATTCAAAATATGATATATAGGTACTGTTACTATGTCATTATACAGATTGCTCATATGTTGCACAATTTGTCACCTGACTTTCTAAGTTTATGATTTTGTTAATGGTTATGGAAAATACAGTACAATGTAAACTCTCGTTTTTTTCATTATTTCTTGTTTCTCATATACATAAAAGGTAATTCCTCATTTAGAAATCAGACAGATATTCACGTTTGTTTCTTTTTAATATGTATCATTTAACTCTTTGATCCCCCTGAAATATATATTTATTTTCATTTAAAACTTCCCTAGTTAATATTGTATAGTATTGAGACTCATATCTAGCACCCTCTTAATGCTTCTAATTAAATAGGAATTCTACCAATTTTCTAAGATTAAATGTAAAATTCCTTGTTTGTTTAAAGAAAATACTCTCCATCCTGTTAAAAAAAAAAGAGTTAATCATTTCAAGTTAAAACTTGGAATTGATGTTGAATTTTGCAAAATGACTTTTGAGAATGTAATGAGACTGATTAAATTATTATTAGTATTATATTTACCACCCCTGAATGAATAGAATAAAGCCTGCTTGGTGTTATTTTTCTGGACTTTGGCCTTGGCCTCCGATTTTAATTCTTTTATTCACAAAGTTAGATACTAATGCAAGAATTATGTTCCTTCTGTAAAAGGAATTTGCAACTTTTCCAAAAATCCCAGGGATAGTTTATATTACTTGAGAGTGCTCTGTTCTTTAAACATTATGAATTTCTTGCTTATTAAATAAAATACCATATTCAGTGTTTTATATATATTTATTTATTGAATCCTTTTTCAATTTCTTTCATGGTGATTTAACTATTGATATTACTACTTTAGGAGCTATAAATGAATTCCATATTTCCCCAGAAAATGAAACACTTTGAAAATGTTTTGAAATCAATAATCATTGATTCATACATGGAATTTTAAAACTATGTGTTTAAACAAGTTTGTGTTAAAATTTTCTGTTTAAACAAATACTGATGAATAAGTATGTAAGGGAGGAAAAAATATTCCTCTACTTTTGTAGGTCCTTCTGGCTGGTCTAAGAATTAAGTTGACAGGAGACAGAACAGCAGGAGAAAATCAAACAAAGTTTAAAAACATGTGTACATGGGAGAAACCCAGGAATACTGAGTAACTCCCCAAAATGGCTGAAGCCACCACCTTAAATACCATCTTCAGCTAAAAACAAAAGAACTTGTTGGGGGTAGTGATTTGGGACTTCAAAGGGGAGGAAGGCAATTCACATGGAGAAGGAAAAGCAAATGTTTGGTAAACAAATGTTTGCCATGCCAGGCAGAGACAATGGGACATGGAGAGGGCTTTGATCAAATGGGCCTTGCTAGGTTCCTCCCTGTCCACCACACCACTTCATATTATACTATGTTCTCTATGGTGGTAGCTCCTTCCTGGAACAGGCCTTCTATCTTAAATTCTTTTAGGCAGTTACGGGAAAGGTCAAAGTTTCTTCCTGAGTGTTTTGTTCTTAAAAAAATCAATCCAAAGCAACACATTTGAGGGTAGCAAATTCTGCTCCCCTACAAGTATATACTGGTCATTAAAAATCAAATACATGGGCCAGCCTGGTGGTGTAGCAGGTAAGTTTACGAGCTTGGCTTCAGTGGTCCAGGGTTCACTGGTTCAGATCCTGGGCGTGGATTATGCACCACTTATCAAGCCATGCTGTGGCAGGCATCCCACATATAAAATAGAGGAAGATGGGCACAGATATTAGCTCAGCACCAATCTTCCTCAGCAAAAAAAAAAAGGAGGGGGTGAGGAGGATTGGCAGTGGATGTTAGCTCATGGCTAATCTTCCTCAAAAAGAAAAATCAAATACAAATATGTTAGTCTTTCCTAAGATTACTTTCATTTCCAATTCCAGTTCCATTTCTCCTACTTTTCCCTTGCACTGGCAAAGTTAATCGCTGTTACCAATCTGGCATATAGCCATCTAAAACTTTTCCATACAAGGGGATATTTTTTTTGTGTACTGTTCAGTAACTTGTTTTCAATGAACAAGATCAAAAGGAAGATAGTTCTTTCTCAGTATACAGATAGATAGATCTTTCTTTTTTTTCTTTAAAGATTGGCACCTGAGCTAACAACTGTTGCCAATCCTTTTTTTTTTTTGAGGAAGATTAGCCCTGAGCTAACATCTGCCAATCCTCTCTTTTTGCTGAGGAAGCCTAGTCCTGAGCTAACATCCGTGCCCATCTTCCTCTACTTTATATGTGGGACGCCTACCACAGCATGGAGTGCCAAGCAGTGCCATGTCCGCACCCGGGATCCAAACCAGAGAACCCCGGGCTGCGGAGAAGGGGAGCGTGCGAACTTAACCCCTGTGCCACTGGGCTGGCCCCCTTTTTTTTTTTTCTTAAAGATTGGCATCTGAGCTAACAACTGTTGCCAATCTTTTTTTTCTTCTGCTTTATCTCCCTCAAATCCCCCTCGTCCATAGTTGTATATCTTAGTTGCAGGTCCTTGTAGTTGTGGCATGTGGGATGCTGCCTCAACATGGCCTGACGAGCGATGCCATGTTCAGGCCCAGGATCTGAACCGGCAAAACCCTGGGCCGCCGCAGTGGAGCCTGTGAACTTAACCACTTGGCCACAGGGCCAGCCTTTAGATCTTTCTAACAGTGACACAGAATTCTATATCATAAGTATAACATATACTATTTATTCTATTATTAGTGGGTATTTTTAATGGATATTTATGTCACGAAATCTGAAGTTGTACATATAATTTCCATTATCTCTAATTTTTAAATGATATAAAAATATTTTTAGAAGGTGAGATTTGAGTGAATGTAATGATTATGTGAAGAAGTACTTGGTGAATATTTTTCAGAGATGAAGTTAGAAATAAATCCTCAGGGGCTGGCCTGGTGGCGCAGCGGTTAAGTTCGCACGTTCTGCTTCTCGGCTGCCCGGGGTTTGCCAGTTCAGATCCCGGGTGCGGACATGGCACCACTTGGCACGCCATGCTGTGGTAGGCGTCCCACATATAAAGTAGAGGAAGATGGGCACAGATGTTAGCTCAGGGCCAGGCTTCCTCAGCAAAAAGAGGAGGACTGGCAGTAGTTAGCTCAGGGCTAGTCTTCCTGAAAAAAAAAAAAAGAAAGAAAGAAAGAAATCCTCAGACTGAAGAAATACACGGAATCACCAGTAAAATAAACGAAACAAAAAGACTATACAACTGTATGAGACACCTCACTTCAGTCTTACCTTTCCCTTGTTCCATATTAAAAGTGTATGCAACTCTGGCAGATTACTTATATACACAACTTGGCAGTGTCTCACAACTCATGATTCCACCAAATCTACCCCCCACTTCTCTTATCACTCAGGCAGATGAGGATGCTGCCAAAGCAACCCTCTCAGTGCCTTCACGTGTTGAGCCCATAGGTAAATTCTTTTTCCTTTCTTCCCACTCCGTCGCCATGATTTTGAGATCCAGTTTATAGGACTTCTAGGGGTCAAGTCCCGGCTCGATCATATGTTCTTGTGTTGGTTCACCCTCTTTCCCTGCTTCACCTCTTTTTCCCTACAATCCTGTTCACTTGGATCGTATTCTCTAATTAAATAATAGAACCCCGGGACTGAGGCTCTGCTTTCTGGGGAGCCAAGGCTAAAAACAGCTGGTGAACCATAGCAAGTTAATGACGAAGAGGAAAATCTAGAGCAATCTGGAAGAAAGACAGAATACCAAATAAGAAAAGCAATTAGACTGGTAGCAATTTTCTCCTCCATAACAATAGATGCTAGAAGATAACTGAAAAGTACTATCCTTAAAGTGCTAATAGGAAATTCCTCTTAGCCTAGAATACGATACTCAGCTAACCATATTAACAAATGAAAGAAATGACATTTTCAGACAAAGATAGAGATTTGGATCTATAGACCCTCACTAGTAAGACTTCTAAGGAATAGGTTTCCTATTGAAGGGAATTAAACCCACAGCGAAGGAACGGGATTAAGGAACAATACTGGCCAAAGAAATCAATATACATGTAGTTAAAGCCATGAAGCGTTAACTATTAAACATCATGTAATTGTGTGACTAATTTGGGGGCTGGGTCAAAAACAAAGTGCAATTAAAAATCTAGGCAATGATTACATGGAAGATGATATAAAATATAATCAGAACAAATGCTTTGAAATTTCTCAATTTTTTTTCTGGAAGGGGTAGAGATATTAAACATGAGGCTATGATCATTCAACTAGGAATGTTAGCATTTTACTGAAAATCTAGAATTAGAACACAGATACCTCTAAATTTATCAAAGGGAAAAATATAACTGAATGAAAAATGCAAGTTACAAAAAGAAATATGCTACTTAGGCAAAGTCAAAATACACAAAACTAGAACATTGTTTCTAACTGCAAACAAATGTCTAGATTTATAAAAACATGGATGCTAGAGTATAGTCAATCTCTAGGCAGTGTGTAACTCTGAGCAGTAAGGGAAATCCCATGGAATTTGGAGGCTCTCCATTGTGTGACTAATACTTCATTTCTAAAACAGAAAGATACCAATCAAATATGGAAAAATCCTATATTGAATCTGGGTTTCAGAGAGACTACTGATTCTTTGTTGTTTTTTGTAAGTTTGAAATAGTTTGCAATTAGTAAAAGTTTTTTTTTTTGTTGTTGTTGTTTTTTAAAGATTTTATTATTTCCTTTTTCTCCCCAAAGCCCCCCGGCACATAGTTGTATATTCTTCGTTGTGGGTTCTTCTAGTTGTGGCATGTGGGACGCTGCCTCAGCGTGGTCTGATGAGCAGTGCCATGTCCGCGCCCAGGATTCGAACCAACGAAATACTGGGCTGCCTGCAGCGGAGCGCGCGAACTTAACCACTCGGCCACAGGGCCAGCCCCGCAATTAGTAAAAGTTTTTAGAAAATTGTAATGGATTCATGTCCTTTATTAACTCCTTGAGTTGTGGATCATGCATTCTCTTCTCCGCCTTCTCCGCCCAGTCTTTCTCCTCTCTTCCTCCTTCTCCTTCTTATTTATCTCTAGCACATAATCTTGTATATGGAACATAGTAAGCACACGTTAAACATTTGTTTACATGAATAATTCACATAATGTGCTTTGCAAACTAAACCCATTATCATAAATATAAACTCCAGACAAAAATAGCATATTTTCCTTCCAAGAAGTAAACCACTATAAACTGTGTAATATTCTACAGAGTAACTCAAAATTAAAAGATGTGAAAATAATATGTACTATATTTAGAAATCTATCATAAAGAATATTAAAAACAAAAGAAATAATTGACTAGCTTCACTATATTGAGTAAAACTTGTTTCGTTAGATTTCCTTCCAACAAATTGCTAGACTCCAGAAAATTGCAGACTGGGGTATATTTTCTTAAATATGATTCTAACATGAATCCTGTAGACTTATTTTTGCAACTTAAACATTTCTGTAGTGAAATTGCTATCATATAACACTGGTGGAACCAAAGCATTTACGAATAAAGTAGCTAGTTATTGGTACACAATTATATATAAATTACATGGGAGACTATTAAGCATCTAGCATGCAAATACGCTCTATTAATCCAAGAGTATAATTTATAAGAGGTGAGAGTAGATGCACAACTGTTATGACAGCATAAATGCTATCAGAATTGCACTTGAGATACTGTTATAAAGTAGGCCACTTGCTGGGATAGAAAAATGGATTTACCAAGTTTGGGAGGTAAAAGAAAGAATAATGGACTTTTTAGCTTTTTTCCCACAAAAAAGTGGGAAATACATGTTTTAGCAATGAAAATCAAATTACAAAATAATAGTTTTTATTGAAAATATTTTCTTTCTGGTTGCTAGGTCTTGCTGGAGTACTTCTAACCAGGTCATTTATTCCCATTTCAATCCATTTCATACATCTGATTTGGTTATGATTTCTGAAAGTAATGTGTTGGTTTTTTCCAAAAACTGCAATATTTCACAGAACATAAAAATAGAATATTAAGTCTAATGTTATTGTGACTGAGTAAAATCTATCATTATCCAATGTCTTTATAATGAGCTTTCATAGCATACAGAGAACAAAACAGAACTGAAATAATGTATGAACATCCGTATGTTACAGTTAGTTCAACTTGGGTGACAGATTATATGATAATTCCTTGACATTCATTAGAGATAAATGGTCTCAAGACTTTAAAAAATCTAAATTCACAGACATAAATCTACTCTAGCATTAATTTTACTATTGTCCTTGAAAAAGACTGTGAACCTTTCTTAAAAGTCTATTCTAAGTTAAACTCTCGTTCATAGTCAACTATGATTTTTGGGGGGATCAGAATTTGCCACCCCAAAATGTATATCTCTTTGGCTTGATTATTTTTAAGAACAAAAGACTCTGAAGGAAACTTGCACCTTTCCCCTCACTGCCTAAAAGAATTTAAGATAGAAGGCCTGTCCCAAGAGAGGCCATCACCATAGACAACTCTGGGTATGGTAGACTGGGAAGATCTTTGCTAAGCCCATTTTATCAAAGTTCTCTCTCTCAGGTCACATTGTTTATAGATGGCTCAGCTAACATTTGTTTATCAAACATTTCCTTTTCCATCTCCATGTGAATTGTCTTCCTCCCCTTTAAAGTCCCAAACCACTACCCCCAACATCCTCTTTTGTGTTTAGCTGAAGATGGTATTTAAGGTGTGGCTTCAGCCATTTTGGAGAGTTACTCAGTTTTCCTGGGTTTCTCCCATGTATACATGTTATTAAACTTTGTTTGATTTTCTCCTGTTATTCTATCTCATGTCAATTTAATTCTTAGATCAGCCAGAAGCACCTAGAAGAATAGAGCAATAGCTCTTCCTCCTCTACAGTTTCCATACACTTATTTTTGTGGACACAAGGGGAGAACTGATATCAGACTATCCTTTGAGTCCACAGAGAGGCTAGTTGAGAATAGTCTATATACATAACAAAAAACCACGAGCTGAAGATCACTAAGCATTCTTGGTATTCATACATACAGCATTTCCTTCAAACTGATGTTTGATGGCTCTTTAGTATATGATTATTTATGGAAAAGAGATGAAATATTTAAACTCTATAATGTTTCATAAATACACATACACTTAATATCTATAAACAGTTAAACTAAATCTTCAATTTATTATTTTTTTTTCATTTTTGGGGGAAAAGTTTCAAACCCAAAGAAAAGTTGGAAGGCCAGTATAATAAATAAATATACCAATTATTAATGTATCACCATGCCAGTCCCATCTCTTTCTCTCCTCCTCTCTCCACACACACACACACACACACACACACACACACACACCTCTTTTATCAATTTGAAATTAGCCTGAGGACAGTATATTTCACCTCCAAATGCTTCATTATGCCCCTCCCCCTAATAAGGATGCAAACCCATTATTGTCTTATTGTCAACTTATTGTCTCATGTCAATTTAATTCTGAGACCAGCCAGAAGAACCTAGGAGGGTCAAAGAAAATTTATTACTCCCCTTCACCACCAATCTCCCTATTGTAAAGGCATATTTTCCATTTGTAATTAATAAGTAATCTCAGGGATTATGAAGACACTGTTCTCCACAGATTTTTACCCTGTGGCTTCAGCCATTGATCCCTATATGAATATATTATTACATCAGGGGTTTCAAAATAGTGAGTTTCTAATTCCGAAATTCTTTTTACACTTGTTTGCTGAGATCATTTGGTGTGATCTCGATTTCTATTTCTTAAGAGATCATTTCCTATTTTTCTCTCTCTCCTCTCTTTTCCAAATAATGTATTACATTTTATATTTAATGTATTATAATTCATTACTGTCATTATTCTGTTTAATGCTCACATTGTACCAAATTTATCCATCAGATCCACCTTCAAGCTAGTTTCTGAATCCTTTTGATTCAGGGTCTCATTTGTGTTTGAGCACTTCCTTGCTTTCTGGTTCAACTTGTACTTTCTCTGACCTTTTCTATAATCAGTCATATCTCCATGGAGCCCTGGTTCCTCTTAGCAAGAAACAATTTTTAGAAACCAAGATGTCAGTGTTATTCATGCTCTTTGGTACTTGGCAGGTCAGCATGTCAAAACCCTACAATAATTTCCAACTCTCTTTCTTTTTTTCTAATTCTTTTCTAGAGTTAGAATATAATTACTATAGTGAAGTGCAGTTTCTTTAATGACTGACACAATTGAGGGAGGGTTGTGTATTCTGATTCTGTATTATTAGTCTGTTTCTATAAGACTTCTAGCCTTCTCCATTTACTTTATTCATTTTCAAAAGTCCAGGGAGTGCTCACTTCCTCCCAGGTTGCTCTCTTTCCTCCAGTAGCAGTGCCTTCCTATGGCTGTCACTCTTGGTCCCAGAATTTTAGGTCGCTTCCTTTGTGTTCTCAGTAGCCAGTGTTCTGATCCTTCCTGTCTCATATCTACTCTTAGTATTTTCTCACTCAGAATGAGACCTCATTTTTAAAAGAGAAATTTATCTGTGTTCCAGCACTAGTACTATCCATCTGCATGCTCATGTTTTTCAAGCAGTCTCATCTGAATCTCACTTCAGTCTGGGCTCCAGAGCTGATTCTGTTGGTTTCAGATATTTCCCTATTAGACGTAAACTCAAATTGTAGCATTCTTTGACTTCTAGTTATGCCGCTGGCATAAGTTTTCATGGTTTTATTTTCTTTCCTTGTTAAGCTCTCTTGGTTTCAGAGCATGTGTGGAAAGATTAGGATTTAAGAAGCTGCTATTATCCTATAGAAACTCATTAGTCTGAAACAATCACTGTACGTTTGAAATTATTTTTACATTTCATTTAAATAAAACTTACTTGCCTTCTGAGTTATTCCACATTCATAAAGGGGAAGGGCCTTAAAAGCACATACAATATAATTTTATTATAAGATTCATAGTAACTAGGCTTAATTCTAGCAGGGCTAATTCCTCTGAACCAAGTTACTTGTCATTTTTGAGGTTCACCTGCACTATTCTGAAAGTTTTAAAAATAAAGACAAACAAACAAAAAAGTAGAGAGTATTTTTCTTAACTTCTTCAGTCTAACACTCCTGAATTACCTAAGAAAATAATCACTTGCTTGTGTGCGTACTGACTAATGATGCGTTAAACATCAAAAATTATTTTAATGTTTGTTTCTCATTTCTTTTCCTGTTTGGTCTAGTGTTCAGCTGGTTAGGCTGTCTATCATCAGATACTTGCATTCTTTTTAACCAAGAAAGAGTAAATCAAATGAGTACAAAAGGAAACAAATGGCATTGGGAAATGATGACAGCATCCAATTAAATAGAAGAAAACCTAAGAACTTATCAAAATCACTTAAAATTCCCAATCAGACATTGGAAGTGTCTTCTTAAAGTTTAATGAGTGTGTTTTTCATTATGTCAGCCAGATCATTAATGATCTATTGCCCCCTCCCGCAACTGGTCTACATGCTACAGTGATATTGAAGTGTTTGTTGGTAGAATTACAAAAAGAATCAAGATTATCTTAATCCTGCTGTGGACCACAGCCATATCTTTCCTTGTAGGGGTGGGTGCATGCTCTAAATAGATAGATGTAAAAGGAATAGGAACTTCAAGTTATATTAAAACTTTTTATCAACTTGAATCTCTGGCCTCATTTCCCAATGCAGTAAGCTCTGGTAAACTAAAATGGACTACATAAAAAATGCTCCATTTTTTCTAAAGTAGTTAGGCTTAAATAGCTTCACGTCAAAGCAGATCAAACTCTGTTTTAATCCTTCTCTAATTTATTCAACACAATTTTTACTGAAAGTTTAAGATGTGACTGGTTCTGTGCTATAAGCTAAATAAATACACATTCTTAAATAAAATAGACTCTGAACCTAACTTTCCAAAGCTTACAGTCTGGTGGGAAAGAAACATTGAAATGACAATACCAAAAAGATGCAATCATAAATATTGACAACTGTTTGACGTAAGGAACGGGCTATTTTGAGATACATAAATATAACACCAGTCATGATTCAGATGTGGGGATGGAGAAGAGCTCTTTGAAGAAGGGACAATTTTGCCGGGTCCTGACAATAGGAGTTAGCCAGACGAAGCTACCAGGGGAGAAGAGGTAAGCAGGAATGTAGATAGCACGGCACGTGTCCAAACTCAAGCATCTCTACGTTGCGTATTCCAGCTGAGTGGCAAGACAAGGCAGAAGAAAAACAAAAATTAAACTAAGCCTACCTAGCACAATAGGTCATTAGTTTGCTTAATGTCCTAGCCATTTGGGTAAAGGAGAAAGAATCACTCTGTTAAACTAAAATTTTAACACATCATCCACTTGCAAAAGTAAGCAAGGCTTATTCCTTCTAACTAATTCATGAGCTATCCTCCTCCCTTGGAGGTGTTATATGAGGGATTAGGATAGAGACAGAGAGTGGCCTTGAATTACTTCTCATGGAAGCAACATAGCTGATTTCAGGCAGGTGGTTTTTAATCAAGAAACATCTGGAGGCACTGCTCCCCTCCCGGATCCCTCCCTAGTGTGTCACTTCTCCTTCCTGTTCCTCTGAAGGAAGCATTCTTCCTCATGGATGTGACAGTCCTACCATCTGCGTTCTGGATTCCATACGTTTTCATTTCTTCAAGCATCTTGTTTCATCTGATTTACAGATCATTATCTTTTCCCCCTGTACTGACTCTTTCTTCCTCAGCATTCAAGAAAGTATTCATTTAAGTCACTCAAATCTTCAAAAGGAACTCTGTCTATTCTGCATCTTTCCTACCCTGCCACCTTCATCACCAGAAATCTTACTCTTCCTTTTATGATCCTCATACTTGAGTTTCTTTGGAAAAATTATCTAAATTCTCTACCTCTATTTCTTAATCCCATGCATTTCCCAACCCACTGGAATTTAGCTTCTTCTCTAGTCACTCCATTAGAAGCAATCCCTAAAATCACCAGAAACTTCCAATTTGTCACATCCAATTGACACTTTTTGGAGATCATCTTACCTTACCTCTGAAATGTACTATACTGATGGCCACCTCCATATCCCTGAAATTCCTTTCTCCCTTGATTTCTATGACTCATCTCTAGATGTCCCTTGCTTATCCTTTTCCTGTCACAATGTCTTCTTTTGATGTTTTCCAGAGCTTCCTTCTCAAAGCTTTTAAAATACATATATATTTAGAAAAGAAATATTGTTCTGTGAGTGCTCCCAATCTTTTCTCTTCTTTATTCCTATAAAAGAAGTTCTGACTCTTCTTTATTAGCGTTTTTGCTAATATCCATTCTCTAAAAGGGTTTGGACATTCACAGCCTAGTTCTTTGAGTTTTTCTCAACATTAAATTAGAAGAGGAAGAAGTAAACAAAGAAAAATATATTATTGCTTAAGAATACATATTCTGGCAGAGTTTCTAAAGAGGATTGTAGAGAGAGCTGGGGTTCTCAAACTCTTCAACCCAAACTTCTCAAAATCTTGAGGAGTTTGGAAGAGATAAGCTGAGAAATTATATGGGTGAAAAGGATATGTAAGGGAAAGAAAATGGCATTTTAATAAAGGTTTCTCTAAACTCCATATATCTTTGCCAATGTTTTATAAATACAAGTAAAGATCTCCAATTATTTTGAAGTTCATTTAGTTTATGGTCTATGTTTCTTGTACTCCCAGACTATTCATGTATTCAATTGAGTTATCCACAGATTAAAATAGAGTGATGAGATGGGTATTTCATTTTGTGAAAATTCATTGAGCTGCATACTTATGATTCATGCTTTTTTCTGTAAACTATACTTCAAAAAAAGTTTACCAAATTTTTTCTCATGATGATTCTGTTCCATTTCTAAATGTCCTAATTAGATTTAGCCCTTAAGCACCAGACATACATTTTCAACTACTTACCAGAAATCTCTATTATTATGTACCATAGGCAGCTAAAATCAAGATGTTCAGATGAAAAACCTGTTTCTACTCTTTTTTCTTATTTCTATAAGCAGAAACACAATACAGCCTGTTTTTCAGAACAGATTTTCTTTCCCTATATAATGAAAGTCTTTAGTCAGACCCAAACTATACACATGTCTTCTTCCCATCTACACATCTACCATCCTGGTTGATTGCTGCAACATTTCTAACCCACATACTATACTGGTCTGGTCTCACTGAGGGCAGTTATGCATCCCACTCTTCATTCTTCTCAGTTCTTCCACCATGATCCTGTTAAAATAAAAATCTAAGCATATCTCTGTCCCTTCAGTCTCTTCAGCAGAGCATAAGGGCGACCAACGCTCGTACAGCATTTGTTACATGATAGAGGCTATTGTAAAATTTTCGCAGCTATTAACTAATTTCATCCTTAACAGAATTTTATAAGAAAGTATTATAATGATCTCAGTTATACAGATATAAATCTGAGACACAAAAAAGATTAAATAACAGGTAACGATGGGTAGAACTTGGATTTGAACCAAGGCTGTATGACTTCAGAAACTCATTAACCTTACTCTGGTAATCACTTCACTATATATATGTATATCAAATCATCGCATTATACAGCTTAAATTTATATGGCGTTTTTTGTCGATTATACCTTAATAAAGCTGGGGGGAGGGGAAGAAACTCTGCTGTTAGCCAGCTCTCAAGATCTGGTACTTTCTGTTCTTTCCAAACTTCCTTTCATTGAATTTCCTGAAAATATCATGTTTTATGTCTCTGCGACCTTTCGCATTCTTTTCCATTCACGTGGGATACTCTCCCCATGGCCACATCCATACCAGCCTTGTCTATCTGGTTGACTCCTCTTGCAAGAAAGAATATATATTACCTTCTTCAAAACATTCTCCTGACATCCCTATCTTTATCTTATGAGATGCCAAGGATATCTCTACCACTGCACTTGTTACCTGCTATTATAAATTGGTTTTTTGCTTATTTGTTGTCCTTATTAAGAAAAAGACCATGAGGCTAATCACTGCTTAATAACAATAATTTATACTTTGCATGGTACAAAATGGACACACAAACTATTTGTTTACTAAATTGATGAATAAATAAAGATGCAGAGAAATAATATTTATGTGACTGATTAATGGTAAAATAACAATAACTGCTTTGATGATAATTTTTTTCTTATGGAGATTATATGAGCTAATATATTTAGACCATTTTTTAGAGTGCCTGGTACCTAGCATGAGCTCAAAAAACTATAGTAAAAATAATAGTGATGTGGGGCTGGCCCCGTGGCCGAGTGGTTAAGTTCGTGCGCTCCGCTGCAGGTGGCCCAGTGTTTCGTTAGTTCGAATCCTGGGCACGGACATGGCACTTGCTCATCAGACCACGCTGAGGCAGCGTCCCACATGCCACAACTAGAAGGATCCACAACGAAGAATATACAACTATGTACTGGGGGGCTTTGGGGAGAAAAAGGAAAAAATAAAATCTTTAAAAAAAAAGTAATAATAGTGATGTGATAATCACAAAAATAACTTTGAAATGAACTCTAGGATTCCTAATTCTACTTTGCTGCTTGAAAAAGCTTTGAAAGATGGATTTATGGAAAGAAAATGAGAAAGAAGAAAATTAGAAGCAGGTAGGTCAGAGATGAAAAAGAAAAGTCAAGAAAGTTGCAATAGGGATAACATAGTATAAAGTTTTGAATAATAAATACAAGATATGAGAAGAAGAAGAAAGCTTATAAATGGAAATTTAATACTCAACCCAGAAGTTGTATCAAAAACTCCCTGCATTTAGTGAGCACTCAATACACATTTGATTAATTGATTGGTTGATTAAATGTGATTAAGTACTAGACTCTTCAGCAGATAAGCTGAAGCCTGGTTCTTTGGACAGAGTGAGGGCTGAGAAAAACATGGTCTTCTTATGGTTTTCTGAATAAGGCTAGAGAGGCAATAAAACAGATGTTTTTGTCTCTCTCTCTCTCTTTCTGTGTGTGTACTCAGAGATTTCTGTCTAATTCATCTGTTGCTAAGCAAACAATCAAGAAAGGGACTATTGAAACTCTTCTTTAAATGCTTAACACCCATATTCTCCCCCAAGAACGTGCACGTTAACTTCTAATAAGCAGGCGGCTGAGCGCAGACCAATCTACTCTAGATTCGTCTTCAGCACTGCGGAAGGAGGGAAGCTCACTGTGGAAGATAAGGAAAGGTGCTGGTTATTCGCCGTCTTTTCTTCTGGCACCTCTTTAGCTAGCCGGATATTCCACGACTACCATGACAGTCTAGCCAATTTTGGACTTCATCATCCTCTCTCTTTCCAGCATCCAGAGCGTCTCCAGCAGTTTCCCAGACCTCTCCAGGGTGAGGGACATCAGCTACTTTGAAAGGCAGCTCCAGGCAAACAAACAGTATTAAAAAAAGAAAAATTATTTAGTAATGGACTGTACTGAGGTCCAGGTTTCTCTTTTCTTTTTTTTTAAATACTTTTTAAGATTTTTATTGGGGTATACTTGACAGGTACCATTATATTAGTTTCAGGTATACAACATAATAATTTGATATTTGTATATTTTGTGAAACAATTGTCCCAATTAAGTTTAGTTAACATCCATCACCATAGGTAGTTATAAAAATTTATTTTCTGGTTTTGAGGATTTCTGAGATGATAATTTTAATTGAATTAATGAATATTTGAACAAGTACAAAGTTTATGCTTTTAAAGATCTCAGCTTCAAGAAGAACACAAGTAGAGCACTGAAAAAGAAAAACAGGGGCCAGCCCGGTGGCTGAATGGTTGGGTTCTCATGCTCTGCTTTGGCAGCTCAGGGTTTCACTGGTTCGGGTCCTGGGCATGGACCTGGCACCACTCATCAAGCAATGCTGAGGTGTCATCCCATATAGCATAACCAGAAGGACCTACAACTAGAATATACAACTATGTACTGGGGGGAGCTTTGGGGAGAAGAAAAAAGAAAAAGATTGGCAACAGATGTTAGCTCAAGTGCCAATCTTTAAAAAAAAAAACAGAGAACAAAAATAAAACAGAAAGAACAGTAGCATCTAGCCAGGAAGTTCAGTCAAACAAATCTGGGAAATTAGGAGATAATAGAGGCAACAAGCAAAATTCCCCTGATACTAGATGCTAGGGGTTCAAAGAGGAATAACTCCACCAATGATGCGTCACTTCTAGTTCTCTTGTAAAAAATAAGTAGATAAATACATACAAATACAAAAATAGACAACAGAATTTATTAGTATTTGTCAATTATGCTAAAGATATTTAGAAATTCCTTTAGAATATAAACTATTAATTGTTTTAAATTGAAATCTGAGCTTTCGCTGGGCCCACAAATCTTGTTGCCTTGTATTTATGGATTACGTACATAGCATGTGTTGTGAGCAATTTCACCTAATTGATTCATAAAGACATAATTTTAACCATTTTTAAAACTCAATTAGGAGCCAGCCCAGTAGCATAGTGGTTGAGTTCACACACTTCCTCTTCCCTGTGGTCCGGGGTTCACAGGTTCAGATCCCAGGCACAGACCTAGCGCCACTTGTCAAGCCACACTGTGGTGGCATCCCACATAAAATAGAGGAAGCTTGGCACAAATGTTAGCTCAACGACAATCTTCCTCAAGCAAAAAGATGAAGACTGGCAACAAATGTTAGCTCAGGGCCAGTCTTCCTTACAAGCACACAAAAAAATCAATTAGATGTCACTAATAAAAACCACCAATTTTAGAAAGGCAATCCTGGGACTGTAAGAGCGAAATATTCATCATAAGACATCAAATTAGAAAAAAATGTGTAATCCAATCTTAAAGAAATATCTATCTTATTTGATGAATTTGTTCGAGCACAGATTTAGGTTGAAATTGGAAAATAACTTTAGAATAACGGTTCTTCTTACTATGTGTTTTCTTATCTGTGTATGTGGGTACGTGTGTGTGTATGTATGTACCTAAACTCCCTGTCATAATTCATTGTCAACATATCCTAGTAAATGTAAAAAATCAATATGAAACAACAAGTTTTTACAACCAATCACAAAGTATAAAATAAATTTGAAATGAATCATGCCTTACCACAGAAACAAAATGTACACATCAGAAAACAAGTATATAAGATTGTGTGAAAATGATCCTCAATTGTCCATTATGTTTTGCTACTTTTACTATATTTTTACCTTTACAAGTCATTTTATTGCCTGGATTTTTGGGGGTTTTTCTGATAATTTTTTATCCCTATATGTGGTAATCGCTTTCCTGCTTAAGTAGGTCCCTCCAGCATTTCTTGTAGATCTGGTTTCTTGGTGATAAACTCCTTTGATTTCTGCTTGTCTTTGAAGCTCTTAATCTCTTCTTCCATTCTGAATGACAACCTTACTGGATAGAGTATTTTTGGCTGTAGATTTTTTTCCTTTCAGCACTTTAAATATGTTATGCCATTCTATGCATGCCTGTAGGGTTTTGGCTGAGAAATCCACAGATAGCCTTATGGGATTTCCTTTGTATGTCACTTGTGGCTTTTCTCTTGCCACTTTTAGGATTCTCTCTTTATCTTTAATTTTGGACATTTTAATTGTAATGTGTCTTGGTGTGGGCCTCTTTGGCCTTATCTTGCTTGGAGCTCTCTGTGCTTCCTGTACTTGGATGTCTGTTTCCTTCCTTAGGTTAGGAAAATTTTCAGCTATTATTCTTCAAATAGATTTTCTGCCCCTTGGTCTCTCTCTTCTTCTGGAACACTTATAATATGAATATTAGCGTGCTTGATATTGTCCCAGAATTCCCTTAGACTGTTCTCATTCTGTCTAATTCTTTTTTCTTTTATCTGTTCAGCTTGAGTGATTTCCTCTTGTCTTTCATCCAGCTCACTGATCCGTTCTTCTGTATCATCTACTCTGCTATTGAGTCCCTCTAGTGAATTTTTCATTTCCAGTATTGTATTCTTCATTTCTGATTGGTTCTTTTTTATATTTTCCAATTCTTTATTGACGATCTCACTGTGTTCATCCAGTCTTCTCCCAATATCTGTGACCATCCCTATGAGTTTTTGTTTGAACTCTTTGTCAGGTAGGTTGCTTATTTTTGTTTCATTTAGTCCTTTTTCTGGGGTTTTGTCCTGTTCCCTTGCTTGGAATGTATTCCTCTGTCTACTCATTATGCCTCTTTCTCTGTGCTTGTATCTCTGTATTAGATGAGTCAGTTATGTCTCCTGATCTTGGAGAGTTGGCCTTCTGTAAGAGATGCCTTTTGAGGCCCAGCAGTGTGCTTCCCTCTTGTCACCAGTCCAAATGATCCAGGAGTGACCCCTTCATGAGCTACTTGTGTCCTTCTGCCATAGTTGGGTTGCTCCCACTGCAGGTACCCAGGGAGTCTAGTCTTTCCCTCTGTGGCCAGCTGTTTATAATTCTGGTTTGTGGAACCTCAGCACTGTTGGCTACAAGGGCTGACAGCACAATCCTGTTGCAGTTTTCCTGTTAATA
Source organism: Equus caballus (assembly GCF_041296265.1). Classification (NCBI taxonomy): domain Eukaryota; kingdom Metazoa; phylum Chordata; class Mammalia; order Perissodactyla; family Equidae; genus Equus; species Equus caballus. Next base: position 29,341,982 of record NC_091715.1, on the reverse strand, counting down.
GGGTAGGTACCCAGTGTAGCTGGTTGCCAGGCTCAGGGTCTTACAGTTGCTATAGGCTTCAGGCCTACAGGGCTGTTGTCAGTTCTCTTAGGAGTGCAGCTGAGTCAGGCTGGCCCTAAGCATGGAGTACTCAATCGTTTCAGGCTTTGGAAGATGGGGCTGATCCTTTTTAAGGCTGTTTGTGAGGCACAGGTCTTCTGCCACTGATAAACCCCGACCCCCACAGGCCCACACACACTGTCAACACAGCCCTGGTCCAGGCACACATCCCAGCCCCCTGGAATGTACCCCAATGCCACACTGCAGAGGCCCCCACCACCCCACCAATGCCTCCCACAGTCCACCTGGCCCTCACACAGGTCCTGCCCCACAGAGGCAGACACACTCCCCTGCCTGTAGAGGATCAAGGCACCCAGTCAATGCAGGCTGACAAGTAGCTGAGAGCTTGCTTTTGGGTGGGGCTGGTCCCTAGCCTGCCCTGGTTGAACTCAATTAAATCTGCACTGTAGGGAATGTGGAAGACCCCTGAGCTAACAGACCAGGGGAAGAACTTCAATGGCATCTGCCAGGTTATGTGTCAGCATGCCTGGACTAGGTGACAACAATGGCTACCACCAATGTCTCAGTCCCAGAGAGTTCTCTCCTCTCACTGAGATGTACCCAGAGCCTACCGGGTGAGTCTCTTTTCACCAAAGGACTGTCAGCCTTCTTTCTGGTGATTTTAGGTTGTTCTCTGAGACAGATGAGTTTATGCATGGGCCCTTTAAGACCCGGGTTTTTTTGGATTTCATCTGATAGCTTTTCTAGGGGTCTTCCCCATAGCAGTTAATAGCCTGCAAGGCCAGATAATAAGACCCTCGTCTCAGTTGTGCTGTGTCTGAAGAATGCTTATAGCAGTGTCATGCCCTCACTCAGGACCTCACTCCTCCAGGGAGGGCTGTGTACCTTAGGTTGGCTCCCACCTGACTGGCTATGAATCTCTGCTGCTCGTGAAGGTGTTTTTTTTTTCTCTCCAGAAGAAATTTCTGCCTCTTCTGCCTCAGTCAGGACTGTCCTTTGTTGTGGGGGTTCTTTTTATCGAGTGTTCAGTTTTCTATCCAGGGTAATTTTTCCAAAGATTGTTGTAACCCAGTTGTGTTCATGGGAGGAGATGAGTTCAGAGTCTGCCTACACCACCATCTTGACGAGATCTCAGCTCCTTTCTCTTTGATGGAAGGCTTCCTGGGAAATGCCACATCTCAGCAAAGTTTTGATGAGTTTACTTACTGCAGCCTTTCCAGAGCTTGGAATGAATTGTGTCCCAGCCTTAACGTGAAATGGGGAATTTGAAGCACAAAGCAGGTCGGGCCCAGGCCATGTGGCATCCTCTCAGAGAAAAATCACGTGATTTATTCTTCTCTTCACCAGTCAGATTTAGTCTCTTATATAAATTCTATTCTAAAAAATTTACTTTGTACCAGGAAGGGACTGAGGTGAATGATGTTGAGATCCCCTGATTTTTTCAGGCTACTCGAGGTTGCATATGCAGAAATCCTATGCAGATAATAAATATTATATTTCTCTGTGCATATTTCATACTTCTGATTTATTTTGCTATTCTTATCATTCTGGCTATGTTTTCTAGTACAGTTTTGAACAATTGAGTGGGTTATGCTCCAGCATTCTTTTCTTTTTTATTTATTTGTTTATTCATTTATTTTAAGATTTTATTTTTCCTTTTTCTCCCCCAACCCCTCCGGTACATAGTTGTATATTTTTAGCTGTGGGTCCTTCTATTTGTGGCATGTGGGACACCGCCTCAGCATGGCTTGATGAGTGGTGCCATGTCCATGCCCAGGATCCCAACTGGTGAAACCCTGGGCCGCCACAGCAGAGCTTGAGAACTTAACCACTCGGTCACGGTGCCAGCCCCTCCACCATTCTTTTCTTAAAGTCTCCTCATCTATCTGGTTTTTGCATCAAGTAAGGCAGCTTCTTAAGATGTGTGCATAATTCCAAATCTTTTTGTGTAATTTGGAAAAGTTTACATAAGGTGCTGATTAGGTTTTGCCTGACTTTATGGTGCAACTGGCCTCCAAACCTGATCGATCTACATGGTTATGGCCTAGAGTGATAGTCAATGTGTTTGTTCTGTGGCAAGATTAGTCCAGAGGTGACGCTTTCTGCTTACATTAGGAGATATGTAATGTCTATATGTCTTCCTTGTTGGTGATCTGGCACTCTGATAATTATGACCATTATCTATCGTCCATTAATGGCAATAGAATGATAATTCTCTCATTACTTTTTGACATTACTTAAAATTCTTCTATAGATGGAAATCTTTCTTTGTCTGCCATTTGTTTATCCTGAGGTATTGTTATGACATATTTCCAGTGTTCTCTTATAATATTTAAATCTCTTATTCACCTATGTTTTAAACAATATTATTTCACAAATATCACTTATTTCTGTTTCTTTCTTTTGTAATTGTTAATACTATAAAATTATCTGTCCTATTGATCTTATGTGACAGAAGAATTAGCATAGACAACATTCATAACTTCTATCAAGTAAAGAGCCAGCAGCATTGGTCATCGCAGGTGTCGAGAAATCTGGAGGAGAAAGATTGAAAGAGTCTGGAGACATCTATCAGGCCAGTAAGAGAGGGACTTGAGATGATATGAGCAGGGGAAAGTAGAAATGGCAGTTCTTCTCCCCCATGTTCGACACATAGTTTTCCTTCCTGTTCCTTCACTTTCAAAAAGTAGGATATGGCACTTGGTGCTGGATTGGGAGAATTTTATCTGAGCCAGTGATCTCTTCATTTCATCACACAATAAATCATTCCCCATGCTGACTTGTGCTGCTTTGCATTTCCGGAAAATATAACCTGGACTATATGTTCCAGAGAAGAGTCACCAGGGAATATTGTGTTAATACAGACACACTGAGAACCAAGAGAACATTACTGACTTTGATGCAGTGTTATGCCCCATTGTCCAGATACGATGGGAATAGAGCCCTACCTATTCTGCCACCAGGTGAGTGTTCCATTTGGGAAAGGGGAAATTGGGGGACTGGGCCTCTCTCCTTTTTTTGTCCAGGTGAAAGTGTCTTGCAGATTCTGCTGTTTAGCACAGAGACCCTTTTATAGAGGCTTCTGACAGGGGTTGGGAGTATTTAATGGGAAAAGGACAGATCTCTCTCCTTGTTGAGGTTAAGGAGAGTGTGAGTGGAGAGAGGGCAAGGAGCAGGAACCTTGAGTTAATTCCACAGGAGGTAGAAGCTTTTAGAGCATCCAGAGGGAGGGCCTCCTTATCCAGAAAGTAAATTATCCCCAGTCTTGGCAGGATGTGTCCTGGAAGTGCCTAGATGAGGAACGCCCACCATGTAAACGGTACTTTGGGTTCCTGATTTGAAAGACTTTAGGCTGACAGTCAATGCTTAAAGGTCAAAGGATACTCCAAGGAATAGATCCACAGGGTCATAAGCTGTGGAGTAACTTGAACAGGATGGGTGCCATCTTGGTCATTTTGTCAATCCCAGGTACTTACTAGCCCAGAGCAAGACACACACCCTCCTGTGCTGAACACACTTCATTCCAGCTGCTCTCACCCTTGACAGTCAGGAAACCACTCCTACTTAAACATTACATGAACCTATCTGCTTGTCACAAGATAACCACCTTAGCTTTCAAACATGAAATGTAGGAATGAAGAAAGATAAAAAGGAAGAGTTTATATCTGGGAGAATATCATAGACTATTCTTCATGCATTAGTTTTCTATTACTGTGTGACAAATTACCACAAACTTTCCAGTTAAAAAAAATACCAGCAAATTTATTATCTCATAGTTTATGTGTGTCAGATGTCCAAGAATAGTTCAACTGCCTTCTCTGCTTCAGGGTTTTTCCTGGATGAAATTAAGGTATTTGCCGAGCTGTGTTGTAATCTGAAGGCTTGACTGGAGAAAAATCCACTGCCAAACTCACTCAGTTTGTTGGCAGAATTCTTTTCTTCTTGCCTGTAGAACTAAGAGCTTAGTCTTTTTTCTAAATCTTACAAATTCAGTTTAATGGTTTCTTAAGGTAACCTGCAGTGCCAGGCTGGGTGGCCCTCTCCATAGGAAATTCTCAACATAAAATTCTTCTTCAATGTCATCAGGAGAGTGAAAGCAAGTTGTCTAGCAAAATGGAGTAATATGTAGTATCTGGAATCAAATGAGTCATCTCCCATCTTCTTTGACATATAATGTAATGTAATCATGGGTGTCACGTATCCTTCATTTTGCCATATTCTATTCATTAGAAGCAAGTCACCGGCCGTGCTCACGTTCAAGAGGAGTAGTATACAGAGGGTCAGGATCATGGTGACTACTTTAGACTCTGTCTACCCCAATTTATGTGCTGAACCCAATGATCCTAGTTTCTTCCTCATACAAAATACATTCACTCTCTTCCAAGATCCCCCAAATTCTGAATCCACTATAACAGCAAATCAAAATCCAGGTTTCATCCTCTAAATAAGGCTCACGTGCAGATGAGGCTTTTAGAGAGTATATAGTTAAGTCCATCAACTGGGGCACAATACTTCTCTGTCTGTAAACTGGGGAAATAAAAGAGACAAATTATCCGGTCCCAACACATCCAATATATAACACTGAGACAGGCATAGAACAACTACTATAGACATTCCTGTTGCAAAACAGGAAAAATCAAAGGTATGAAACAGTCCCTGGCCCATAGCATTGTGAAATCCTGCTGGGCAAATGTGAATTCCTTGTAATTTTAATGCCTTCACAGAAGTTTCCGAAGGCTGCTTTCTGAGTTCTTGGTTCCTCCTTCAAAGTTATCTTTCTTTTCTATGGAAGATAGCATGTGTTTACAACTGACTGCACAAAACAATTACTTTGCATACCGTGATCAAGTGCACTGAGCCAAGGGCCCAGGACACCTACCTTACTTCTGTCAGGCAAAAGTTCTTCTCTAGTTTATCCAGGATTCAAGAGTAAATGCTAAGACCCATTTTGCATTCCAGGCTTTAGTCTCTCAACTGGGAAGCACCATCTGAGGAATCTGTCCTCTGCTGAACACTCCAACACCGCTGATTTGCCCACTCCATAGCTAAATGTAAACTTCCTTTTCACTGAGGAACATGCAGCTTACTGAATGGGCGAAGTCCATGCCTTGGGATGTTTACAGATGACTGTTCTCACCTGGACTCTTCCTTCTTCACTCTTTCTTTTGAATTTTCCTTCTGGTTTACCATGTTATCTCACTTACTTCCAACTTCTAGACACAAAAATCTGAGCATCACAAGCAATAGCACAGTGTCCTCCAAAGAGCAGATGCTCAATGTTTTAGAAATAAATGAGCCAATGAGCTTGGTATCTAATTAATTAAGATTTAATTTCTCCTATGTTATTTATAAGCTAATCAAGTCCAAGTAGGTATCTTTTATTTTACAAAAGGAAATCTTAAAGAATATTAGCAAAGCCATGGATTAACCACCTAATAATTGATCTATGTTAATTTCTCCAGTCAAACATTTTGACTACTGCATTTCTAAAGAAAATGGCTTGCAATACCACAGTTGTCTTGTTCTGCATTGCAAACATTGTTTTACAGAATAGCAAAACTCCTGCTCTTAAGCATGATACAAAGAAGTAAATGTGTAACTGAAATCATGCTTGAACATAGATTCTAAAGGTATTTTTACCTTCTATTAAAAGTAACAGTATTTTAGATAACAATGAAAAAAGAAAGAAGGATGGAAAGGATGGAGAGAGGGAATCAGAAAGGAAAAAAAGGAAGAAAAGAGGGAAGGGAAGGAGAGAAGGAGGAAGGAAGGAGTAAAGGAAGGAAGGAAGGAAGGAAGGAAGGAAGGAAAAACTCCAAGTTACCACATAAATCAGGAATACAAAGATGATATATAATTTTTCTGTCCAGCCCTATCCTAAACCTCATCTACTTAGAACATAGACTGTTATCTTCAATCACAAAGTGAAACATCTGCCTTAGGAGAAGCTGTTGAACTTGGCCCTGTAATATGCACTGACTATGGCAGTAGAGCCACCCATGGCTGCCATTCTGGCTTGGAATTTCTCTTCCTCATCTCTTTGAGCTTCTTCCTACCAGGAAGGGAGGGCAGTGGGGACTGTAGCATGGGCCCTGGTGAAAAATCCCAGGACTTTGAGCTTGTTGGTTTCAGCATGGGCTGTTGGACTCCTCATGGGCTCCTGATACCATGCAGGATCACTGTTGAGGACCCGCCAGTACATCAGGTATTTTCCTTCATATCTCTGCTGATGTGCTGCGTGGAGTCTCAGATGATAAAGTGATTCCTCTCAGTATACATCCTCATCGCATTTGGCAGTTTCCAGATGTCCTCCTCAGTGGCTCCATTGCCCTTTCTGAAGATCATAACCAGGATAGTCATCAAGCAGTGGGTCTTGGGCATGTGCTTGTCATTACTCAGCCCCCCCATGAAAGGTGAGATCCATTTTGCTGACAACGGCATAGAATTCTGTGCTTGGTGGAGTCAACCTCCTTCAAGTCAATGACAAATACCAGCTTCATCTAAGCAGAAACTCTACTGATTTCGGGGAAGTCATCCTGGTCTTTTGTGTTGTCATTCTTCAGCCTGTGTGGCTTCATGATGGGCTCTTTCATTTTATAGTTCAGCAACAGAAGCGACAACAAAAAAGCCACCTTCTTAGTTTCGGGGCCTCTGTGTAAGCATTCATTGTCTGGCAGGGCCCATGAGGTGCCCTCAATTTTTCCTTCCTTGGCTCTGTTGGCACTTTCGTTAGCTCTTGTGAAAGATACAGCTATAGCATGAGTAATGGTGAATGAAGCTCTCCCAGGGCCCTGGAGAATGCTAGGTGTCCCTAAAACAGACAAGTCTGGGGAATATCCTTCAAAAGAGGAGAGAAGGAGAAGTGGGACTGTCCTTTCAGCTGCAATAGAAGCCTGAAAACCCACTAGACCTCACACCTCACCTCAGCTATATCTAGTCGAAGCATCCTATAGCATCTCCAGACTGGCAGCATGGGCAGATCTCTGCTGCCCCCCAACCCATGTGCTGGGGCCTGTGGCCCTTTCAGATCTCTCTCATGGTGGTCTATATCTGTTTTTGGAATCTGGCTGCTTGATTGTAAGCTCTCTGGATAATTTTACCTCCCTGCTTCTCTGAGTGTTTCCCCAACTCCTACACAGAAAAGTCCAGGGTCCCAGGCACAATGGAGAAGCTGCTGCACAAGGCAGGAGGCCTAGGATGAATGACGGGCTGTTGGAGTGAAAACACGCTGATTGATTTCGCCCTTTTGCCCTCTAGAATTAGTATCTTTAGGATTTTGTGTTCTTCAAGATGTGTTTACTATATGGAAGTGTCTGATACACAAATTTGGTGAGCCCCTAATTTTATGACGTTATCTAACATTGCATTGTCTACCATAGTTGACTCTTTTTTTTTACCATTATTCCTAATAAGAGTATATATATAAAAAATACATAAAATTTTAAGAAATACTTATGAAGAAGTTTTTTTGTGTGTATAGGTATATATGTATGGTCTCAAAGTTTCATGAAATAACACCTAGCCTTAGCATGTGTGATTCACTTTGATATTCCCTATTCTATTTCCAGTCCAGTCTTTATAGTCTATTAAAATTATAACAATAAAAGGTCAGTTCTCATGCAGTACAGAGGCTTCAGGTGTTATTGTAGCCTCTGGAGTCATACTGCCTCAAACAACCCAACTTCTATGCTTTCCTGAAATGACTCGATTGATACTTGATGGCAGCTGTGGTTTGAGGTGCCACCTCAGATTCCTGCAGTGAAGCAGTAGAATTCCATTGTACCAAGGCACACTTGGAATAACCATGGGAGAACTTTAAAATGTTTCCTCCAACCTATCCTGTCATCTCTCTTGTGTTGTAGACTATAGACTCACCGCAACTTCATGGCATGCCCCTCCCCTTCATGGTGAAAAGTTCTTACATCTGACTTTGTATCCATATGTTTAAACATCTCTCTATTAGACTTAATCAAAAGTAAAACATTTTTTGCTCTGTGAAAAATGCTGAAAAGGAAATTGCAACCCACAGACTTGGAGAAAATATTTGCAAAACACATATATGAAAAAGGGCTTGTTAATTAAATGAAAAAGAACACTTTAAACTCAACAATAATAACCACAGTTCAATTACAAAATTGGCCTAAGACGTGACAAAGTCTTCGCCAATGAAAGCAATTGGATACCAGAGAAACAGATGAAAATGCATTAACCACAATTTTCCTGTAAGGAAATGTAAATTCAACCCACTATGAGATATCACTATATACCTATTAGAATGGTCAAAGAAAAAAAATAATAAAACAGCAAATCCTGCTGAGGATGTGGAGCAGATGGATCTCATGCATTGACTGTGGGAATGCAGACTGGCCCAGGTTCTCTGGAAAATCATTTAGAAATTTCTAATAAAGTTAACTTACACTTATGTTTGAACAGGACCCTACCGCATAATTTCCTAGAGAAATGAAAACTTACACTCATGCAAAAAAAAAAAAAAACCTCTGAATGTTTATAGATGCTATATTTGTAATAGCCAAAAACTGGATGCAAACCAAATGTCCTTCAATGAATAAATGGATAAATGACTGTGATCTATACAGTGGAATACTATACTGCTATAAAAAAGAAAGGACAAGTCATACATGTTACAATTTGGATCAATCTCAAGGTCATAATGCCGAGTAAAAACAGCCAATCTTAAAGGTCAACCTCATCTGCTGTATAATTCCATTTATAAAAATTCTCAGAAAGAGAAAATATATATGTGTATGTGTTTGTGTGTTTACCAGAGTCTTTCAATCCTAATTTTAATTTTAATGCATTCAATATGTTGGTTTGTTCTATTGAGACATTTGCAAGCTGCAATAATTTAGATTTTACTTATGAATTATACAACTTCTACTTCTGGAGAAGGTGGAGTAACAGGGACCGGATCTACACATTTGCCTGAGACAATGAAGAAAACGGATAAAATACGTGACATCAATATTCAATATATTGGACATCAGACCGTGAAAGTGAGTGATGGCTGAGAGATGGAAAACAAAGCATGTGAGCCTGTAATCGCCCCAGCTTGGTGCCGGGAGCCCAGGTGGAGCCTGGGGTCTCTCTGAGTTGCTAAAGACGAAGCTGAGAGTCTGGCAAGAACTAAACAGCTAGATTTCCTAAGACGGAGTCCCAGAGAGGACAGCTGCACAGAGGAAGGACTGAGGAGCCCACACAGGGCTGGGAGTACTTCCTGTCAGAGTGGTAGAGCACGTCATTCACAGGGCAGCAGGGAGACTACGCAGAAGTCTTCTGTCTCAGTAGCGAGGCAAGGTAAGCCATAGTAAACGCTGCTCTGGTCCCAACCAACAAAGCTTGAAATGAAGAACTGACGGTATTATTTTGTTTTTAAGTAATGTAATAGCATTACAGAACAGAGCTTGAGAATATTCATGTGTGGAAATTTTTTAAAAGTGTATTTTCTTCTGGACAAGTGTGAACAAGGTAAATTCACAATTTCACCACATCTGGCATCCAATCAAATGCTAGCAGGCATGCAAAGAAGCGGGAATATATAACCAATAATTAGGAGAAAACGAATCAATTAAAACTGACCTAGAAATGATACTGATCACAGAATGAGTAGACAAGGACATCAAAACAGTTAATATTACTATATTTCACATGTTCAAGAAAGAAGAAGAAATGTTAAACTGGTTAGAGACATAGAAGATACAAAAAGACCTAAAATGACCATGAAGAGGTGAAAACTAAAATGTCTGAGGTAAAAATATACATTGGTTTGGAATACTGAACTAATAAAAAAGATTAGTGAACCCACATATATGAAAAATATCAGAATATATTTATATAGTACCTCTATGTACGGAAAAAATCCCCTAATATCAGCTTTAATATAGTATATCCCGGATGTTAATAGTGTTCACCTTTCAGGCAGAGGCAGAATTTTTGAGTTGCAAAATGGGACAACTGCGATTTCTCACTATTGTTAGATTTTCTTGCAACAAGAATATATGCACTGTTATCTTTGTAATTGAAATATGAACTAAGCCTCCCACAAGAATCAGTAGCTGTGTTTTAGACAGAAAAAGTTACCACTAAATGATATAACAGAAAAAACCTAAAATATGAATAGCTTAATACAATAAAAGTTTATTTCTCTGTGTGGACTGGTAGGCATTCTGTGCTACCAGGTGATGCAGGGTCCCAGGCTGCTTGCTTCTTGTAGGTCCACCCCATAAACACATGATGTCCACGTTTACTGATGAACGCAAGAAAAAACATGAAAGGTGGTAAACTGAGTATCAAATGCTTTGTCCCGGAAATGACAAACATTGTTTCTGCTCACACATCAATGGCAAGGGCTAGTCAAATGATCCTTTCTAACTACAAGCTCACTTGATAATGTACTCTCCCCAGGAGCCCAGGAAGGAGGGGAAGACCAGTGTGGATGAGCACTTGCAGTCTCCTCCCTAAATTGTTACATAGTAGGTGCTCAACAGAATGCAACTAGCAGAATTTTTATGACAACCACTCTCTCTATTTCCCGGTAGATTGTCTGAGTAGGCCCAATTACCCTGCAATTCTCCAACTTTTTTGAGATCCTACCACATGACAGTTGCTTCCAAAACACAGGCTTACATCAAATATTCAGAAAGCTCCAGTGAAAGATCAGCAGGGAGCTTTTGCCTTCTTCACTTACTAGTCCCCTTCTGCATTGACCTATGCAATAGCTTCTGAAATCTTAATAGGATGAGAATTTCCTTCTTCCTGTGGGCGCCTGGGGAACATCTATGAATTTTTGCCACCTTCTAGGTGACTGAAGATGCCTGAACACTTGTAAAGGTGCCACTGGACATAGGGAAAAACCAGGATTTTCTCCTGGGTGAAGTAGTTAGACAAGAGGCAGGAAAAGGATGTTGAATTATTTTTATTATTGCTAATCATAGATAGCCTGTCCGTCAATAAACAACTTTTCAAGTCCTGGAAAGACTCCAGAGATTTTAGGAAACGAATCCTCGGTAGATGTTGGCTATGCAGTGATCTCCATGGTCTTGGATCTCTCCTCAACTCTCACTTACGAGGGAGGCTTTGGTTATTAACCACATAGGTAAGCTCTTAGGTGTATGTGTTTGGTGTCCAGTCTCGATAAAGTAACTCATTTAAATTCTATTGCAAATGTCAGGGTGGTTTCAAAACCCCCTCTCCAACTTCAGGGTTATACTCCCCAAATTAGTAGATTCTGTGACAAATCGAACTGTACTCACCAGCTCTTTGGGAAGACATTTTGAGAAGGTGATGGAGATACCCAGTGGGTGGCCAGGTCCAGATTTCAATGCCAAAGTTACCTATTATGTGCCACAGGACGTTGCTCTCACAAGACTGCATGTTGACAGATGGGACTACCAGGGAGTTGAAATGTTCTAAGTCAGGAGGGGGGCAGGTCATTTGTGCCCTGTTTGTTCCACTGGGAGCAAGGTGAAGCTTTCAAAGGAATGAAGAGGTGGCCAGCGGCTCAGCTTCCAGTTTGGACAAAAGGGCACAGTGGGGAAGACCCAGGGAAAGGGAGCTGTAAGGCAGAGAGAGCTCGAGCTGGATAAGTGGTCCAGCCTCTAAGCAGAGTCAGCTCTCAAGGAACCCTGGGGCTTAGGGTAGAAGGCCCTAGGTACATGAAGCCTGCAGACAATCCCAAATTGTGTTTCTTATTTCAATCTTCCTTCTTTAAACCTGCCTTCAGTTCCTTGGCTACAATATCCTTTTTATATCCCAAGAAGCATTAAGGAGTAGTGAGTGGAGGAATAAATTAAGAGACAGAAATTCTGACTCAGGCAGGAAAGAGTGGCACAGGGTGGGCTCTTGAAGAATTCAGATAAAAGGTCTAGTCCAGCTCCGTCATCTACTAGACATGTGAAATCGGGAATGATCACAGGCACTTTGAGCCTGAAGATCTTCATGTGTGAATTTGTTGGGGTAAGTCTGGGTTTCTAGGACTGCTGGGACGTGTATGAAGTATACAAAGCATATGGCACAGGACCTGGTATATCCTAGGACTTTAATAAAAGAGAATTATTGCTATGATTATCTTGATCCCAAATCCTACCACCTTCACCTCTGTGTGTACGAGTCTATGTTGTCTAAATCTAGGCTTTCTCAGAAAACATAAAGTGCTAGAGGACATGGCACACCAAATCAGAAAATAATGATCCTCATCAAGTAAAACTGTAAAATTCTCCCCTCAGAGTTGATGTTATTTAATTTGGGTTTGGGGATGTCTTCCTCCGCTGGATGTAATTCAAATTTCCTAGAAGTCGTGTCAAGGACCAACTTCTCACCTCTCTTTTAGCTGCCCTTTGTAGAGGTTCAGAATATGTCACTCTAAAATATGCCACTTTGGCAGATAGGTTGTTTTGAATTAAAGGAACTTGAGGAACAGCCCATGCAAGGAGGATACTCTGATCCCCCTTTCTCCCCCTGAATCGAAGAGAGAAATTTCCCATGTGAAAGGTACTTTTCCTGTACCAGGAGCATAGAAGGCATTCTTATCACCAGAGATGGGGAATTTAGGGCCTAGAACGCTGTATAAACAAACCTTGTTACTTCTTCACAAAGTTAGCACCCCAAGCCCAAATCTGTCTACCTTGTCAATTCTTCACAGATATGTTTCTTTGTCTAAGAGGTAGAAAAGCTTCCTGCTGTGGTCCCTTCTTTCAGTCTCCTGTCTTTGTGTGGCTCCTATACCTGTGTACATAATTAAATTTGCTTTTCTCCTGTTTCTCTTTTTATTACGGGGGGCGGGGGGGGGGGTCTCAGCCAAGAACCTGGAAGGGTAGAGGGAAAATTATTTTTCCTTCACTACACCTTCCATCCAACCCTCCCCACACTTTTTCATTCCTTAGACACCAACCAAAAATTTAGCTCTTGCTTATGGCTTGCCAAATTACACTAAAGACAGCCTAACCAAATTTTCATTTGAATGAACTGGGCACTGGCTCTCCTAGGCCATGGCAGAGTGCTAGCCCAGTGGCTTCTGGGTGTCTAATCTCAAGGGAGTATCATCTGTATTTCTCAGAAACTCCTTACAGATGATGTGCATAAAACACCTACTTGGTGCACTGTGCTCTACTACACTGGGACAAGAATGCGGGACACCTTGCATTCCTGTTCCAGGTGACAATTTCCCTCTGATTTACAGGTGATCTAAAAGTAACAGCCAACAGCAGTTTTCCACTCTAGACTTATGGGTTCCAACTCTCAGACAAACAATCTGAGGGTCTGGTGCCTGCTCTAGATGCCCTCAGCCTCATCTGGCCCACCATCCAGTTTAATGTAAAATTAACTCCCACTGAAGGACCTGAAGTTTCGCAAAGCCCCAGACTCATGCCTAACTCCATTAACAATTTCACTGTCTCAGATGGAATGTCCACCTGTACTTATTCACACCTTCATTTCACTTGTCCTTTAGGTATCAGAAGATCCCACCGTTGTCCTTATAAGATTATCACTCTTCTATGGTGAAACTCTATGGGCAGGTCCTGAGTCATTAATCTGAGCCTCCCAGGACTCGTTCAGTGTTCCCAGAAGAACAGGTGTTCAATGAAGGTTCAGGGAATACATGAGCCAGTGAGTGTGAGGTCTACTTTATTAAGATTTACTTGTTATACATTCTTGAAAACCTAAGCAAATCCATGAACGTACCATTTACTTTTACAGAACAAGAACTAAAAGGGATTAGAGAGCCAAGATATGAATATCTCTTAGATTTTCTTCTCTATTTTTCTCTATTGATGCCAACTATCTTAGAGATGATATCTTTCACATTTGCAGGGAAATGCCTATAGCAATGCCATGTTATCTTATTGCAGATGACAAAACAAGACGGATGGTTTCACAATTTGTTTTCCAAAATAACAAAGCTCTTACTATTAAACCTCATTATAGCATTAAATGTCTGAGCAATATCATTCATAAACTTGGAGATTTTGAAGCTAATCAAATCTATATTAAAAGAAACAACATTTGAATAGTATGTATGTCAAATAATGAAAGAACAGCTTTTCAAGTTACACATGTAATATAGGAACACACAGGCATATACACTGTGTTCCTTTCAACCCCACCTCAGAACTAACTTCTAAATTCTAGCAACACTAACTGCCTCTTCAAACACAAAGTGTTTGAAGAATCTGCCTCAGGCTTCAGTAGGGGCAGGAGAAACGGCCAGACCCGGCCCCAGAACGGGCAGTGGCCAGGGAAGTAGAGACAGCCCTGCCTGCAATTCTGGCTCGGGCTCTCTCTTTCTCATCTTGCAAAGCCTCCTCATACTGAGATGGGAAAGAACTTGGGTCAGTCGCATGAACCTTGGCTATAAACTCGAGGACCTGCATCTTGGTGGTTTCGGCATGGGCTCTCGGGCCCCACAGGAATTCAAATTGCGCAGGATCACTGTTGGCCACCTGTCGGTACTCCAGGTATTCTTCCTTCACGAAATCTTTGGTGATGAGCTGCTTGGGCTCCCCGAAGATGAAGTGCTTCCTGTCAGAATAGATGCCCGTCACATTCAGAACTTCCCAGACTTCCTCTTCGGTGGCACGGTTGCCCTTCATGAAGATCACACCCAGGATAAGGATGAGGATGCCGGTCTTGGGGACGCCCTGTTCACCATGCTGCATGCCATCATAGGTGAGGCCCAATTTGATGAGGAGGCCATAGCAGTGGTTGGTGGGATCCACTTCCTTCACATCAAGGCCAAAGATCATCTCGATGTGCTCCGAGGCTCTCAGAAGGATCTCAGGCAAGTGGTCTTCATATTCCTGGGTGACAATCTTCAACATATCTTCCTTGGTGAATGGCTCTTTCATTTGATACTTGAGCAGCAAGAAATTCACCAACGAAGCCACTTTCTCTGCTGGAGCATCTCTGGGCACATTCTTGGGATCTGGGATAGCCTGGAAGGTGCTATCCTTCTCTTCCTGGCTACTAGAGCCCTCATCCGATTTGCATGATGAGGCAGCTGCGATGGCAATGGAAGATGAGCAGGAACTCTGAGAACCCTCAGGAAAGCTGGGCAGACCAGCAACAGGAAGCTCCTTCGAATGGCCAGGCATTAGAGGACGGGAGGAGAGACAGGTCTCCTCTAGAGCCTTGGAGATCTCAGCAACCTCCAAGTCCTGGGTCGTACCTTGGACCTGAAGGCGTTGATCATGTGAGCATCGTGGATTCTTCTGACGCTGAGACATGACGACTCTTGTCGGTGGCAGAAGGCAGGAGTGTGGACAGGAGGGTGGGCAATGGGGAATCACCACCTAAGGGCAAGAAGGCAGATGTGAGTCACCTCAGTGGGTAGGCTCCACAGTGCTGGCTCTGATATAAGCCGCCTCCAGTGGGCTTCTTCTGCCAACAGTGACATACAGCTTTAGGGGTCTCCTGACCTCCCGGTTGCTGTGTCCCCCAAGAATATGGAGTAGGAAGTCTGAATACACAACAAGGTGCAGCCAGCCAACCAAGGCTGAGAATTCTCAGGGTTCCTACTAGGCAGGTGTGGTTGGGCTCTGTAGACCCATTTCTGATCTGAGGAGGGTGGTCTCATCAGTCCTAACTCAGGTTTCGTACCTTAGTATTCGATAGGGCCTGGGTCACCTCCCCTATGCTAATATGAGGCTGTGCCTCTAAATTCTAAAGTCACATCTCTTAAGACAACTGAGTTGGAAGTGTGGAGGTGTCTCCTCCAGGAATCCAACTTGGGGTTTCCCAGGGCTGACACCAGGAGCTACATTCTGTGGACATTATCTGTACTGGTGTTGGTGGTCCCCTGCTTCTCACTCAGTTGTTTTCCCTTGAATCCAGGAAAGTCCTGGGATCTCTCCTTTCACTGCCCCCTCAGACCAAAGCCTCCACCTCCCGAGATCTGGAGGAGCTAAAGAAGGGTCATGTCCACCTGACTGCCTTGCCCCCAGCCTCTCAGGGATCACAGCAGTTCGGGGCTGAACTTGTTGTGATCCCCACTCTCCTGGGGTTGGTGGTCGTCAGTATTCACTCAGCATCCCTGCCTTGGCTACTGGTGGGGCTTCAGGCTTGATAATATTCAACTGATGCTCATCCTCCTGCACGGAAGAATGTCTTATCTTCCCAAGACACCCCAGGAGGAACTGAGGAAGGACGCTGTCCGTCCACCTCTACTGGGCCTTCCCTGGCTAGCAGCAGGAGCTCGACACTCTGGAGCTGTCTCTGTCCTGGGGTGGGTGGACCCCTCGGACCTCACTCAGAATTCTTTCCATAACTGTTTACAAGCCCTGGAATCCTAATTTGCTGACCTCCTGTGATGTATGCATATAGACTACGGACCTCACCTGCCTGAAATGGCCAGGAAGGAAGAGAGTAGACAGCTTGTCAAGGGATCCTTGCCCAGGTTCACTGAGGCTATTTGATCACCTCATGTTCTGGGATGAATCCCTTTCAGGCCCTACTCTGTGTCTCCACATAGACTCCTGCACTGCCTCATCACCCTCGTCAATGCTAATGGGAACCTGCCCCCTTCAGACCAAGACTGCCACTTCCAGAGGACTCCAGGGTGTGAAGTGTTAGGACTTCTGACCACGCTCGTCTAGGACCTCCCAGAGAATGACTACAGTGCAGGGCAGGTGTCCTGGGATGCCATCTATACTGGAGTGGATGGTGAGCTCTTTGCTCAATCAAGGTCTACCCCTGGGATCTTGACAGTGTATGAGACTCATCCCCCCTGCTGACCTCCCCTTTTCTAATTCCCTGACGTCACTCCCTCAAACCAAGGCCCTCACCTCCCCAAAACCAAAACGATGACACGTAGTCGTCTGATATGTGGTCACCCCTCCCAGGGTGGACCAAAGGGGCACGGAGGAGCTTCCTCGTGACCCTCTGTTCTGGAGTACGTGGTCCAGATGGTCTCGTCTTGGGGTCCTCACCTTGAATCCTGGCCTGGCCTGGGACTTACCCTTCTGACCTGAGTTTGTCCACTCACAATAAGGCCTCAGTTCCCAGGGAACACCACGGAGGAGTGATCGGGGGGCTCGTCTCGCTATCACTGCTCGCCATCTCCCAAGGCTTCCCTGTGACCCGAGGGACCACACTTTCATGCAGTGAGTTTGCCCTTCAGACACAAGTCGATGACACCCGCCAGGGCCTGGGACTGCTGCTGACTTAGCCTAGTCTACGCAGAACAAATCCTTTACTTTCCCGAGTCCAAGAGGAGGAAAGGAGAGGTGGCCTCTGCCTGCCACCCCTTGCCTGGCCCTCTCAGGCCTGACAACAGGGGAAGGGCTCTGGGGAGCCCCGTCTGCCATCAATTCGTCAGTCTACAATCCTCGCCTGAGCCCCTCACATTGGATAGTGGCTGGTCACGTGCCCTCTGACGTCTGTTCCCTGAGGCCCAAGCTCCAGTCAAGGCCCCATCTCTCTGAGACACCCAGAAAGGAAGTGCGGAGACACCTCACGCCCAGGACATCCAGCTGACAAAGGGCTACACACGGTGCCATCCCCTCCGCCCTGGGGCGGGCGGAACCCTCAGAACGCACTCGGGGTTCCCAGTGGCACTCCCGCAGGGCCCCAGGCCCCTTCCTTTGCTGACGCGGCCCTGCCCACCTCAGACTGAGGCCGCACCTCCCGCAGACCCCGGAAGCCCAAGTCAGTCAGCAGCACTTCCGGCCGCCCCTGCCCGGGGCCTCCCAGGGCTGAGGGACGCGCCGAGGCTCGGGGAGCCGGTCCCTAGTGGGCTGGGGTGTGGGGTCCCCTCAGCACTCACTCAGGGGCCTCTTCTCGACCACCCGCAGGTCAGAGCCTCAGCCCTGCGCGGAGAGGCCCACACCTCAACAGACCGCCCAAGAGCGAGCGCTTGGCCCGGCTGCCTGAGGGCCCTGCCGGGGCCTCCCAGGACCGGGTTGGGGCTCTGCTCTAGCGCGCCCCTCTTTCCCGTGCTGGGTGGTCTCCCCTGGCCTCACTCAGAGGCTCACCTGACACCTGCAGCCGATG
This sequence comes from Equus caballus, assembly GCF_041296265.1. NCBI lineage: Eukaryota > Metazoa > Chordata > Mammalia > Perissodactyla > Equidae > Equus > Equus caballus. Next base: position 29,323,919 of record NC_091715.1, on the reverse strand, counting down.
CGACTCCTCGGTCCGGGAACTGGAGTCCGCGCGCCTCAGCTCGAGCCCCTCACAGCCGGCTCAGCCTGGAGGAGGAAGTCCGGGGGCGGGACTTCCGGTTTGCTCTGCCTGGGGTCTCCCGGGCTGACAGCAGGGGCGGGGCGGGGCGGGGCGGGGTGCTCCCGGCTCAGCTTCATCGCGGAGGTTGCTGCTGACTCTGGCTGGCAGTCTTCACTTTGGCGTCTGCCCCCTGCTGGAATCCTGTGTGTTGAGCGGAGCTCAGGCCTCTTATGCCAAGGTCCGCATGTCCCTGAAACCTTGAGGAGTATCTGAGGAGATGCCTCAGCCAGAGAGCCCTGCCTGCCTGGGGCAACTGAGGGCTGAAAGCGGGCTCTGGACCCGTCTCTGCGTGACCTCCCTTTATTCTTTGGTGTCGGTCTTCTCAGCCCTATTCATGGGCGTTCTCTTCTTGCCTCCTTTCTCTTCGATTAATGCTTCCTAGGAAATGCCACATCTCAGCAAAGTCTTTATGAGTTTACTTACTGCAGCCTTTGCAGAGCTTGGAATGGATCTTGTACCAGCCTTAGTGTGAAATGGGGAAACTAGAGCCCCAGGCAGGCAGAGGCCACGACAGGTCGCACCTGCCAAAGAAATATCACTCTATTTATTCTTCTCTTCACCAGTCAGACTTAGCCTTTTATATAAATTCAATTTTAAAAAATTTACTTTGTACCAGGAAGGGACTGAAATGAAGGATGTTGAAATCCCCTGAGTTTTTGAGCTTATCCCACACTGCATATGCAGAAATCATATCCACATGATGAATATGATCTGTCTGTTTGCATTCTTCATACTTCTCATTTATTTTGCTATTTTTTATTGCTTTGCCTATGTTTTCCAGTCCAGTTTTGACCAGTGAAGTGGACGTGGCTCATATACTTTCTTCTTGAGACCTCCTTATGTTTTTTTTCTAATCAAGGGGAGCTAGCCTGTTAAACTGTGTGGCGTGATTTCCCATCTTTTTGTGTAATCTGGAAAAGTTTATGTAAGATGTTGATTAGTTTTTGCCAAATTATATGGTGCAACTGGGCTCCAAACCTGATTTCTTCTAGATATTTTTGGCCTAGAGTTTCAGTTGTCGATTACAATTTTCAATTTCTAATACGCTTATTTTGCCAAGAGGTAGCATTTTACTTGCATACTCAAATTTAAAGGTATGATATTTATAATAAATCATTTTGCATAGAAATTCTCAGGCATATACTTTTTGTACACAAAACAGTACAATGAATTCTGTTTACCTGACACTCAGCATAATAATCATCAATAGTTATAAGTATAAGCCAGATCAGGTCTGATCATTGTGCCAGTTAAGTCTCTGTTATCAGCTGTAGAATGGTAATTCTCTCATTTGTTTGTTTCTTTTTTTTTTTAAAGACTGGCACCTGAGCTAACAAGTGTTGCCAATCTTTTTTTTTTCCTGCTTTTTCCCCCTGAAATCCCCCCAGTACATAGTTGTATATTTTAGTTGCGGGTCCTTCTAGTTGTGGCATGTGGAACGCTGCCTCAACATGGCCTAATGAGTGGTGCCGTGTCCACGCCCAGGATCCAAACTCTGGGCCGCCGAAGCAGAGCACATGAACTTAACCACTCAGCCATGGGGCCGGCCCCATCATTTCTTTTTAATTCATTACCTGATAGTCTTCTATAGGTAGAAATCTTCTCTTGTCTGCCATTTGTTTCTCCTGAGGTACTGTTATAACATATTTCTACTGTTCTCTTATAATATTTAAATCTCCTCTGCACCTATATTTTACACAATATGATTTAACTCATATCACTTATTTTGTTTCTTTCTTTTGTAATTGATAATATCTAATAAAATTGTCTGTTGTATAGATCTTTTCTAATAATCTGTTTTTGTAATTTGGTTCTACAGTCTTCCATCTCTTCAAGTTTACGTTTGTCTTCATTATTTCTTAGTTTCTTTGAGCTTTAAGTTCCCTTCCTTTTCTAGCATTTAAAAAATATTTGGATATTTAAAATATGTCCTTTGTTCTAGAAATGTGTTTAAGGCTATAATATACCTCTAAGTGCCACTAGATGTGCTTTACATAATTGGTCCTATTACTTACATCCCTAAATTTTTACAATATGTAAACCTGACTGAATGGAGAAAATTATGTTGAGAAAACTGAGAAGAGGAAGAGAAAGATGTTTTTTAGATGAGGTTTCAGAGTTCAGGGATATTTTGCTTTGTTTTGGTTAGTAATTTTAGAAGACACATGAAAACTAGTGACAGAGAATGCTAATGGCAGCATTGAATTTTCTTTAGGAATTCAAGGACAATTTAACAAATAAGAATCAGTTAATATAATTGGCCAACTATAACAATCAGGGATTATCCAATGAATCTAAATATATAAATCAGAGGGATTTAATGCAGGAAATTGTTTATGCATGTGATTCAGAAACCAAACAGGGGAGAATCAGGAAGACCAATGTTTAGCAACTTGTGGAGGTCACTTCCACATCTACCCTAGAGGGACAAATAGGGGAGATGGTATTACTGGAGACTTGAAGTTCGGGTTGACAGAATCTAGAACCATGGGGGGCTATTCTGATGGAGGCTGGAGTCAAGGGAAGATGTAGCAATTGAAGCAGAAGCTACCTGATGCAGACAGGAAAGGGAAAAATTCTGGGCACTCTCACCCTCCTGGGGTCTAATCTGAGCCAGGTTCTCCTGTTGACTCAACTGAATTGGCATCTAGATGTTGGAAAGCCTAGAAATTGGGAGTCAGATCCCATATAGGAGAGTACAGAGCAGAGCAAGAGTGAAGAATGGATCTGAGAACAAATAGGTCAAGGACTGGCATACCACATTAACAGATTAAATGAAAAAAGTCATGTCTAAATTGATAGAGAAAAGTATGTCATAAAAATCTTCATTCATTCGTGATGAAAGATATGTTCTCAAAGTAGATAAAAGATACCTACAAAACATCTTAGAGTGAAAATCATGCTTCATGTGGAAACCTTGAAATCTTTCACTTTAATATTGAGAAGTAGACCAAAAGGCCTCTTATTATCATTTCTATTCTACATTTTAATAAAGATACTACCTAGGAAAGTAATGGGAAACAGAAGTAATCAAAGAGATAGGAATAAAAAAATAAGAAACAATGTTAGTATAATTAAATATGAATAAAGTGTATATGAGGAAGATCTAAAGAAAAACTATTAAATCAACAAAAATGTTTTTAAAGAAAACTTCTGGGTATAAGATCAATATACAAATATGCACTTTTTCTGTAGCAACAGGCAGTATGAAAATGAAATTATACAAAAAAATAACTTGTAAATTACCATAACAAAATACCTGGTATCATCTATAAGTAAATATAATTTTAAAGATTTTATTTTTTCCTTTTTCTCCCCAAAGCCCCCCGTACATAGTTGTATATTTTTCGTTGTGGGTCCTTCTAGTTGTGGCATGGGGGACGCTGCCTCAGCGTGGTTTGATGAGCAGTGCCATGTCCGCGCCCAGGACTCGAACCAATGAAACACTGGGCTGCCTGCAGCAGAGCCCTTGAACTTACTTAACCACTCTGCCATGGGGCCAGCCCCTAAGTAAATATAATTTGAAAAGTGTATCAACTCAATAGAAAAAAAAATACAGATATTATTTATAGAAATGAATGAAAGATTAACTAAGTAGAGAAATATTATTATATGTTTGTAAATAGAAGATTCAATGTTATTACCACGTTAATTCTCCCCAAATTTAATCTACAGATGACTGTAGTTCTTCTACAAATAAGACCCCAAAGGTTTGTTTGTGAATGTCTGTGTATATGCGTATATGTGTTTGAACTTAACTGATTATAAAATTTAAATTGACTTGAAAATGGTCAAAAATATCTAAAATCCTCTTGAAAAATAAAATAAAATGTGGTTTACTCTACCAAATATTAAGAATTACTAAAAATATATAATAATCAAGAGCTTCTGGCATAAGTGCAGGCATAGGCAAACAGACCAAAGTAACCAAATAGTGTCCCAAAACAGACCCACTTGTACACGGTTCCTTGAGTTATTAAAACTGTGCCATTGTAAAGAAATGGGAAAAGACCAGTACTTTTATGCAGAAATGACAGAGGAACACTGGGCTCTAGAAGAATTCAGACCAGGGGTCTTGTCCTGTGAACTTGGGCACACTACAAAACTTTATGAGGCTCAGGCCCTTCATCTGTTGAATTGGTTTGATAAGCCCTGACTTCTAAGACTGTTGGAATATATATAAAGCACATATCACAGGGCCTGGCATGTCTTAGATCATTGCTGAATAGTTTATGAATGCATGTCTCAGAAAACGTGAAGTGATATAGGTCATGAATAGCAAATCAACCAAAATGCCGCTTAGCAAGTCAAATTCCATCAATTTTCTCCATTTGAATATATATTATTTAATTTGAGTGCTGGGGAGACTTCCTCAATTGGATGCAACTCAAAACTACAATTTGTATGAAGGGCCATCTCCTTCTGTTCCTTCCCAGCTGCCTTTCCATCCAAATCACCCTTATTTTCGTTCATTCCACCACAAGCAGAAATCTAGCCCTCATTTGCAGATTAACAAAATTACCATTCAAAAGCCCTTTTTAGTGGAGCAGACTCTGACACTCTCAGCCCAAGACAGAGTGCCTGCCCAGTGTCTTCTTCACATCTTATCTCAATGGAGTATCAAACTTATTTCTCAGAAACTCTCTGGGCACAATATACATAAAACACCTAGCAACTGCACTGAGACAAGAGTACAGGACCCCTTACATTACTGCCACAGGTATAGATTATCTCTGGTTTACTTAAAATACCAAAGTAACCATTAAGAGCAGTTTTCCATTCCATTCATTCATTCATTTAGTCTTTCAACTCAAAGATACAACATCTGAGTGTTTGGCCTCTGCTCAGCACTCTGACAGCCTCATCTAGTTCGCTACTCAACTTAACTGAAAATGACCTCCCACTGAAGACATAGCAGTGTCCCAAACCTCAAACTTCCCTGCTTCATGACATTTATACTTGACTGTTCTCATCTGGAACCCGCCCTGCCTAACTCCTAATTTGTATTTGTTCGTTACGTCTTACAGAGTATCTCACTGTTTTCCTTACGTGATAGGAGTTCCTCAACTCTGAAATGTCATGGGCCTGGGCTGGATCTTCTTTATTTAGCATCCACAGGACTACTAAGGAGACTTCCGAAGAGCAGATGCCCAAATAATGTCTGAGGAATAAAATAGCCAGTGGCCTAAGGCTTAATTTATTACGGTTTGATTTTTCCTACATACTTGAATAAGCTAAGCGAATCTGTGTGTCTTGAATTTTACTAAAAGAAAGACTAAAATATAAAGGAAACCAATAATTAACCATTTTTTATTTTTTCCTCTCTTTTTTGATCCCAACTATTTTATTGTGTGATTCTTTCACATTTCCAAGAAAATACCAAAATTCTTACTCTTAAACCTGATAAACAGCAATAGATATGTGATCCATGTCATTCATAAACTTTGATTCTGATGCTGAATAAACTTCTGTAAAAAGGACAATTGAAAACTACAAAAACAAAAACGAAAAATCTCAAAGTTACTCACATAGAACAAGAACACAAAGATTTTATCCACTGTCTTCCCTCCAGCCCCATTTTGGCCCATCACTACTTAGAACGTTCACTGCCCTCTTCATCCACAACATGAAGAATCTGCCTCAGACTTCACTAGGGACAGGAAAAGCTACTGATCATAGCCCTGGAATTTGCCCTGACCATGGCAGTAGTGCCAGCCCTGGCTGAAACTCTAGCTCAGGCTCTCCCTTCCTCATCTCTCAAAATCTCTTCATACAAGACCTGGAAGGCAGTGGGACAGTATCATTGACCTTGGCCAAAATTTCCAGGATTTTAATTTTTCAGGTTTCAGCCTGGGCTCTTGGACCCACCGTGGTGTGGAAGATCACCACTGGGCACCTGCTGGTACTCCATGTACTTTCCTTGCATCAAATCTCTGGTGATGAGTTTCCTAACCCCCTTCCCCACAAATTAATTGCCTCCTCCCAGTATACACTGCTGCAATATTCAGGAATTTCAAGATCTCTTCCCCAGTGGCTCAGTTGCCACTCGTGAAGATCACACCCAGAAGAGGCATCAGAAACTCAGTCTTATGCAGTCCTCTGCCACCACTCGAACTCCCTTTGTTGATGATGTCCAATTTGCTGACAATGACATAGGAGTGCCTTCTGGGGTTGATTTATTTCACATCAATGCCAAAGATCAGCTCCATTCATTCAGAGGTTCTCCTGAGGATTTCAGGGAAGAGGTGCTTGTACTTTGTGTTGACCATTTTTAGCATGTCTGCTTTTGTAATGGACCTCTCATTTTACACTTGTGTGGCAGGAACTGCACCATCCTACCCACCTTCCTCTGTGTGAGCTCTTAATTGAGAGTGGGGCCTCAGAGGTGCTTGCCTTTTCCTCATCTTGGCTCTTGGCACTTTCATCTGATCTCATGCATGAAACACCTGCAGAAGCAGTAGTAGTGGATGTGGGTCCCTGAGGTTCCTGGAGGATTTCAGCAGCAAGGGAGCTCTAGGGAATATCCCCACAATAGGAAGGGGTGGGGTGGAGTGTCCTTGGATCTTGTGGTGTTCCTTACAAGCACATCTCTTTACTCCCCTGACCCCAAAGCATGGTACACTGGTCAGGGACATCAGGCAGAAGTATAGGCAGGAGGATCAGTAATGCTGGACCCCTGGAAGAGGAAGGATGAGAGAGCATGCTCATCTTCAACAGGGAGATACTTCCTTGGCTATAACAAAGACCACCTCTGCAGATTTCTTTGAAGGTACAGCTTAAAAAACCCACAAGGCTCCTATTCTCCTGATTAGCCTGTCCCCTGAGAACCCTCATATAGTGGATTGAGTTATTTGCCCCAAAAGATATGCTCAAGCCCTATCTCCCAGTACCTGTGAATGTGACCACATCTGGAAATGGAATCTTTGCAAATATAAGCAAATTAAGATGAGATCATACCGGAATAGGATGGGCCCTAAATGCAATGACTGGTATCTTTATAAGAGAAAAGAAAAGGAAATTTGGATACAGAGACATAGAAGAGACACAGAGGGAAGAAGGCCATGTGATAGCAGAGGCAGAGATCAGAGTGATGCATCTACAGGCCAAGGAATGCCAAGGATGACTGGCAAACCACCAGAAACCAGGAGGGAAGTTTGGAACAGATTGTCCCTCAGAGCCTCCAGAAGGAACTAAAAGCGCCGACAGCTTGATTTCGAACTTCTAGCCTCCAGAACTGTGATTGAATAAACTCCTGGTTATTTTAGCCACCAAATTGGTAGTACTTTGTTATGGCAGTCCTAGAAGCTAAGACACCTAGGAAGAAGTTATAATAAACCTTAGGCTGTGACCTTCCAGCCCTGCTTGAGGTGTACTAGGATGACCGCAGGGGCTGGCAGCGGGGCTCCCTCTTTTCTGGAGTGGGTTACCCTCTCAGTTCATAATCAGGATCCTCGTATTAACTATTGGCTAGGCTTGGGTCCCCTTCCATCTGCTGCTCTGAAGTTGACACTTCAAACCAAGGCCCTTACTTCCCTGGGGCTCCAGGAAAAGAAAGTGAAGGGGTGCCTCAGTCACCTCTCCTGCCATGAGGCACGTAGTGCTGACTGTTCTGTGGGAGACTCGCTGCCATAGGCCACTTGAGGTCCTGAGTTCTCAAGGAGGGTCCCTACCTTGGCTCCAATAGGGTCTGGGATTGCTTCCTATGGTGACCAGTGGCTACACCTTCAGACCAAGGATCTCATCCCCTTAGACCTTATATAAAGAAGTGAAAAGGAGCCTTAGCCCAAAAGTCTGGCCCAGGGTCTTCAAGGACTGACCCGAGAAATTGCAAGGTAATACTTTTGTGTTGTTTTAAGCCACTAAGTTTGTGGTAATTTGTTACTGAAGAAATAAAAAAAAACTATTATGCTAATAAAAAGAAAACTGGATTAAGTATGTTAATATCAGACAGACTAAGTCTTCAGAACAAAGAAAATTATTAGTGACAAGGGGACTGTTTTATAGTGATAAAAGGGTCAATTTACTAAGAAGATATAACAATCTGGATATGTATGCCTTCAAAGAAGAGCTTCAAAAACATAAAACAGAAACAGAGAGAACTAAATGGACTTGTAGACAAATCCACACTTATAGTCAGGGATTTAAACACCTCTCTCTAAGGGATCAACAGTAACAATAGAAAGGAAATCATCAAGTATATAGAAGATATAGATATAGGATAAAGGATATAGAGCTAAACTGCACCACAATCCAACAGGATACAATTAACGTTTATAGAACACGACCTAACACAACAGAACACCCATCATTTTCAAGCGCACATAGAATATTCACCATGCTAGATCACGTCCTTAGTAATAAAACAAATCTTAACAAAGGTAAAAGAAACACACAGAGCATGTTCTCTGAATGTAATGGAATGAAAGCAGAAATCAATAACAGAAATATAACAAGAAAAATCTCCAAACCATTGGAAATCAAACAACATACTCCTAAAGAACATATGAATCAAAGAAGATTTCTCAGGGTAAATTTAAAAATATGTTCAAATGAATGAATGAGAATTAAAATGCAACACATCAAATCTAGGGGATGCTGGTTAAGGCAGTGATTAGAAGAATTTATAGCACTAATTGCTTTTATTGGCATAGTATCTCTTCCTACCTTAACAGATTACCACAAACTCAGCAGGTGAAAACAACATAAATGTATTGTAGGTCCAAAGTCTGACATGAGTCTCATCAAATTCAATGTGTTGATAGGACTGCATTATTTTCTGCAAGTTCTAGGGTCAAGCTACCAAGAAGTTAATGCAATGTCATTGTGGATTCACCGAACAACAGAGCTGAAAGGTCTGTGAAGCAAAACCTGGTAGAATCAAAAAGAAAAATAGACAAATCTGTAATTATGTTTGGAGTTGAGAGTTTAGCTAAGCTACTCCATGATATTGCTGTCTCAGCATCCATTTTGTTTTGTCAGGCGGCCCGCAGTTACCTTAAACTAACTCTAGCCCCTCATGTAAGCACATGCCCTAGATAACATCCCACAGAGTCACAAGCAAATGGGAGTTCTTGATATGACTTCCCAAACAGCCCTTGAAATCAACAATCTCTCCTGCCTCCCAGGGCCTTCCCCTTATGTGTCCCTTAGATAAGATCCCCATGTAACTCACCAAAACTCTGTTCTTTTGGTTTGAATTCACCAATCTGGTTTTAGCCTAGGAACCCCACAGCACTCCACTCAAGGACCCTCCCTAATAAAGGCATGTGCCCCAGATTCTGCGTCTCTCTGTCTACCCTTAGATCTCCCCATGTGGTCCCTAGAGGCATACTAAGTACTTCCTCCAGGACCTATGAGTAATAAACTTCTCTATTTCAATTTCTCTTATGTCTCTTGCTTAACCATGGTTCACCATCTAGCACCCTGAGCTCCACTTAACGAATGTTAATTTAACAAAGACATAAAAGGAATGGTCAACACTCCTCTCTCTCAATGAATGATAGAATAGCCAGATACAAAATCAACAAGGATCTAAGAACCATCAGCCAGTAGAATCTAACAGATATTTGTAGAACATTCTACACAAAAACAGGAGAATGCACATTCTTTTCAAGATCCCATGCAGCAAGTACCAAGATAAACCATATCCTAATTAATAAAACAAACCTCAACAAGTTGAAAATAATTAAAATCATACAGCATGTGCTCTCTGACCATATGGAATCAATATTGAAATCAATAACTAACAGAAGGACAACAGAAAGACTCCAAATACCTGGAAACTAAAAACCACACTTTTTAAATAATCCACGAGTCAAAGAGGAAGTCTCAAAAGAAATTTAAAAATACATTGAACTGAATTAAAATGAAAACACAGCATTTCAAAATTTGTGGGGCACAGCTAAAGCAGAACTGAGAATGAATTTGTAGCACTAAGATAGTACACTAAAAAAGTGGAAAAGTCTCAAATTAGTAATCTGAACTCACACCACAAGAACCTACATAAAGAAGAAAAAAATGAAGCCAAAGCAAGAGAAGGAAGAAAGTGATAAAGATAAGAGCAGAACTTGGTGAAATCGTAAACAAAAAAACAACGGAGACAATCAATGAAAGTAAAAGCTGATGTTTTTTCCGGGGGGGAGAAGGATCAATAAAGTTGACAAACCTCTAGTAAGACTGACAAAAAAGAGAAAAGACAAAAATTACCAAAATCTAGAATGAGTAGGAGAATATCATACAGAGAGAAAATAGTGATGGTAAATATTATTATCGACAAAATTCAGCACCTATTTCTGATAAAACTCTTAGGAAATAATAAATGGAGGAGAATTTCTTCCACTTGATTACCAATATCCATAAAAGTTCCTAAATTTGATGTTATAGTTAATGGTGAAAGTCTGAATGACTTTTCCTTGGGATCGGGAACAAAGCAAGAATGTTCACTCTCGGCATTGCTATTTAACATAGTACTAGAATGACTAGCCAGCACAATAAGGCAAAAAAGGAAATAAAAGTAGTAAAGATCATGTATGAATAAATAATACCGTCCCTTTGTGAAGATGTCATGACTGTGTACATAAAAAATCCCAGGAAATGTACAAAACAACTCCTAGATCTGATAAGTGCATGCGGCAGGGGTGCAGACTATAAGAGCCACATGCAAAAGTCAGTTGTATTTCTACACACTAGTAATGAACACATGGACACTATAAATGCAGTAACACTGACAAATGCTCAAATAAAACCAATTCTGAAATACATAGGTGTAAACCTAATGAAACATGTACAGGCCTTGGATGCTGAAAAGTACAAAACAGTAATGAAATAAATCAAATATCAAAATAAAGTAAATGGAGAGATATAATGTGTTCATGGGTTAAAAGACTCAACACAGTAATGATATCAACTCTTGTCAAATTGATATACAGGTTTAATACAATTCTTATCAAAATTTCAGCAAGATTTTTTCCATATATAGTTAATCTTAACTAAAATTTATATGGAAAGGCGAAGGAATTCGAATAGCTAAAAATTTTTAAAAGGAAGAATAAAATGGGAAGAATTAGTTTATAAGATTTCAGGTCTTTCTATTCAGCTATAGTACCTGAGACTGTGTTATATTCGTGGCTGGATGAACATATAGATAAATAGAACAGAATAGAGACCATACAAATAGCCCTACATAAGTATGGACACTGCTTTCCAACAAAGTTGCAAAAACAATTCAATGGAGGAAGGCTAGATTTTACAAAAATTGGTGCTAGAGTAATTGAACACCCATTAGGGAAAAAATGAATTTTGACCTAAACTTCACATCTTATACAAAAATAAATTCCAATGTAATGTAGATTTAAATGTAAAATGTAAAGCTATAAAACTTTTTAAAGAAAATGTAGGAGCCAACTCTGGGGACACATGATACAGAAATTTAACAAGTTATACAGCATGGCTCTATGGGCACTGTATACATTGGTATCATTATTATTAAAAATATGTTAAAACAGAAAAGGGACGTGCAGATAGTAGTACTAATACTCTATGTTTTAATATTATATTTTAATTTTAAATAACTATAATTCATATTAAATTTTAAAAACAAACTTAAGTAAAATATTTTATTTTAATAAAAATATTTCCTGGAATATAGGACAACTTATGATACCCCATCAGGAAACAATGGTAAGAGATTTAGTCTAAAAATACTCGATATTAGAGTGACGGTAAAATGAAAAGGCACATGACACCATGGATTTCAACTGCATTCTGGGATTTGAATTGCACTCTTCTGGCGTTGGTGATTTAGAATGTTTCTCCTGGGCATAAGTCAGGATGGACATCCCAGGTGACAACAGGGAAGATAATTTGGCATGGATGTCGATGAAAGTGGTGGTAGTGGGCTTGCACTATTTGTGCCAGGTACTGTGTTGAATGCCTAATGTGCATTATCTCATTTCCATGAATCCTCCACAGCCTTAGAGGGTAGATATTATGATCTTTTTCAGACTTTGTTTATGATAACAAGACCTTGAAAAAGCCATTATTTAAAGTCGCACAGTTAGAAAACAGCGAGACCAGGTTCGAGTTCAACTTACCTGACACAAAGCTACGCTCTGTCACTGCAGGAGAATGGTTAGTTTCCTGATTTGTCTTGCTGCACAGATGCTTAAATTTAGGAAATCTGGATAAAGCCAAAGAAACGATGATGAATGTAAGCACTTATACCCTTTTCTTACTGACTTATTTTCTCAATTATATAATTAACTAACATATATTTTAATGATTTCTAGCTGTTCTAAAAACGTGCAGTTGTATATGTTCATAGTAGAAAGTAGTTTAAATGGTAGTCTTTCCTGGAAGCTGTAAATACTCCTCTGGTTCTCAGGAAGAAACACACTTGATTTAAATGCTCTCCAGAGCAAAGAACGACCAATACTTACAAAATTGACTTGACCAAACACTTCCATGGAGCACATGATAAATTCTTACAAAAGTAGAAACTTTGAAGTTTTGTGCAGAAAAAAGATATCTTGAATCCTAAGGAACACTATAAAATGTGACAATTGAGAAGAAATTCTTGCCAATTTCTGTCTAACACTGATTGACATGTGATTCTCATGTACAAACTCTTGATATCTCAATGTAATAAATTAAACAAATACCTAAAAAGACATATCTGGAATGCACTATTTAGTTTTTACCCTTTTAAAATTCAGACCCACGCAATATTTATTAATGATTTCTTCTCCCCACCCCAAGTCTGTACTTTAAAATATTCCAAAGTCACATAAGGGTTGAAGACCAGAGCAATAAACATGTATATATCCTCTGTTAGTTCAAAAATTAGCATTTTGCCATATCTGCTTTCTCCCTTCCTCTGTCTCTTGTCGTCTTTTACTTGTGATTTATTTTCTTAAGGTATATGCATGTGCACATGCACACACAAACAGACACATACTCTCCTAATATTTAGCACACATCTTCTAAGAAAAAAATTCTCCTATATAAAAATAATTTCATCATTACAATCAAGAAATTTAACAATGATACAACAACATTATCTAATTTATAGTCCATATTTAAGTGTCCCAATGTTAGGGTCCAAATTGGAATCAGCCATTGAATTTAGTCTCCTTTAATCCAGGACAGTCCCCCAGCCTTGTTTGGTCCTTCATAGCATTCACATCTTTTAAGAGTCGAGGTCACTTGTCTGAAATCTCTGGGTATCGTTTCATCACTGGATGAGTTTAAACTTTCCTGGCAAGAAAGCTTTATACATACTGCAGTACAGTTCTCAGTGCATCCCGTCAGGAGGCACAGCAGGTCGGAGTGCTAAGCTGTTAGTGATGCTGAGTTTGGTCACCTGGTGATGATGGTGTCTACCAGATGTCTTCATGTTAAAGCCACCTTTCTCCCTCAGTAATTAATAAGTAACCTGTGGATGAGACTTTGAGACCATGTGAACATCTGTTTCCTTATCAGCCTTTCCCTCAATGGTCCTGCGTATAGAGTATAACTGTGTTTGGTTTGTGTAAAGCCTCCTGGAAGGGCTCTTACAAGCAGCTAGGCCAGTGGTTCTCAGGGCTGAAAACTGTTGATTCAGATCCCCAAACTGAAAAGTGCAGCACAGGACAGCAGCATCAGAAAATGTAAAAGAAACCAGATGCCTTCTGCAGCAGTAGGAGGTAGTGAATGTGTAAATTTGTTTTATACCTATAAATATGAATTTACGGAATCAGTAAATCTGCTTTCAAGTAACAGTCGGAAATTGTCATTCTTTTCTACAAACTTCAGGACAAGCATGCAGTTCTCTGGTTGAGAACGACAGGAAATCAATTCCTCTACCTTCCTCCCAGGGATTAAGACTAACAGTCTTGGGGCCGGCCAGGTGGCGCAGCAGTTAAGTTTGCACGTTTTGCTTTGGTGGCCCAGGGTTCACCAGTTTGGATCCCGGGTGTGGACATGGCACCGCTTGGCAAGCCATGCTGTGGTAGGCGTCCGACATATAAAGTAGAGGAAGATGGGCACAGATGTTAGCTCAGGGCCAGTCTTCCTCAGCAAAAAGAGGAGGATTGGCAGCAGATGTTAGCTCAGAGCTAATCTTCCTCAAAAAAAAAAAAAGAGACACTTTCAGAATCACATGAAACTAAGAATTATGAAGATAATTGATCTAATTCAATGCAAATCAATTATCCTTATGTTAATACTTTTACTATGATGCATCCCTTTTTGAATAACTTCGTTTCTAAATACATTGTATTAATATTTTATTGGTCCCACATTTGATAGAGTTTAGGTTAGTTTATCCAACGAAATCATTTGGCTAACTTCTGCTAAGGATTCTATGACAAAAATGTGTTGCTCTGCAGTGTAAATCAGGACACAATAGACGTCATTGATTCACAGCTGGGATGCTAGTTCTAATATTATGATTCTAAAAATGTACCTTTATAATGCCTATATTTTCACAGCGTGGGCGCTTTCAGTCTCCTATTACAGAAAACTAGGATTATGGGACACTGCCTTTAGAATTCCTATGCCTTAGAGTGTTTTGTTGCTGTTACTTTTAAATAAATAATCAAACAAGTAATTAAAGAATGATAATTTCGATCCATTTCAGATCAGATGGCTTTATTAACACAGTTTCTGAATCAAACTTAAGAACTATATAAATTAGTAAATCATTTTAAACTGCTATTATGGAAGTGAAAATATATTTACTTCATTTTTAGTTGTACAAATTTCATTTATTTAATGGATTGGTCTAATGTTTGTGTAAATTTTTACCAAAGCTAATATAGAGAGATACCAATATTTTCTTTCAGGAAGTTTATCAGTTTAATGCTAAATAAATAGTTTTCGATGTTGCAACATTCAAGCACATCTCAGTCTCTTGTGGGAGCATGAAGGTTCATTTTTTTTAGTCAGCAATAAAGTATCAGAGTTTTTGAAATGTATTTATTTTTACTGAATCTAAGCAGAGTCAAAAGTTTCCTGATAATGACGTTAACTCTCACTCACTTGTATTTTAATATCCTCTCGATGTCATTCTGAGCTTCTCTTTCCTCTAATGAAAAAATGATACTTCTAGACGCTACAAGTATGACTATGGCATATGCCTGAAGCTGCAGTGGCACCCATTAGATCAATACTAAGGCTGTTTGCATTAAAAGAATCTTTAAGTACTGGGTTGAACCATATGAAATTGCCAACTACATAAATGACAATTTAATTTGATTCATGTAATACATTTGTCTTCCCACTGTGGTGCACACACACATACAGACTTGTATGCACACAAATATATCACATCCCTCTCCCTAGGCCCAGGCACATATTAATTTTATTTTCCATTGCTCCTCATTGCTGGATTGTAGGAAAGAAGTCACTCTCTGCTCTAAAAAGAGAAAGCAAACAAAAATATCTTTTAATAAACATAAACATAAATCATTCAAAAAATTTTAAGTTCACAGTAGAGAATAACCAATGTAATGCAAATGATGGTTTAAGCACCATAATTGTGAAGTTGAAGACATGATGAGCATATATAACAGAGAAGGTGTGTAAAGTCTGACCATTCATCTCCTCAATCATTAACTGGGCGATAACACTCAAATCTCACATCTGTAACTCTTTCTCCATCATTAGTGAAGATAAGCAACCCTTATCCCTGTCTTTCTGAATGATGTTAGGGTTGAAATTTTGAAGCTTCATAATAAATATCTGTGGTAAAGGGCTTTGTAATGCCAGTATTTTATTGCTTTCCGATAGCATGTGAAGTACTGTGATGGCCTATTGAAAATATGCTATGTACTGTAAGATTGTGATATTATTTACATCTTCCTGCTCTTAATTAAGGTTCTGTTCCTATATGTATGAATGAAAAAGAAATCTTGTGTTCAAAAAGGAATTCAATTGAACATGGGTTTAATTCATAGAAACAGGAGTTGAGAAAGCAATTTTAATCATGAGCCTTAAAGTGAAGAGTTTACAATTTATGCCTGTTTACTGTGCCACATAATAAACATTATGTGTTCCATAAAAAGTCAAAAAAAAGGAAAAAAGAAAAGAAAGAAAGAAGAAACAGAGGCAGAGCAAGAGGAAGGGGCAAGGCTCCAGATGTGGTTTCTAGGAGCTGGTCTCTCTAGTCCTAATGAGGATGTGAGTCTAAACTTTCTCAACAAGGCAACTAGACCAAAAATTACATGTTGACAAAACTGGCAGGAGCCATGAACAGTTAATGAAGAGTTCACTGCTGACATTGCTTTAAATTGCTACACCACAAGTCTTTTTATGGTGCTAAATAAACTCAGAAATAGGAGAAGGAAAAGAGCATGCTGGGTCAACCCTTTGAAAATGCTTTATGCTATGAAATTCACTACCACCACCATCACCATCCAAAAGAAACGCTTATTACTATCCATCTACTATTTAAGTAAAAATGTAAAATCAATGGAATGATCTTGAATGACTGTGCTTGCTTCAGAGAAAGTTATCACAGAAAACGAACTTCGTTCAGCAAGCTTTCTAAAGCAGACTGTACTATCTACATCTATTCAAAATACTTCTCAATTTAATAACTGGTAGCAAAAATGTTCACATGTAAATTTACTTACACACAAAAGGGTTACTTAATGTTTATTTAAATATGTAATGCTTACTATAGATAGTATATTTATATTCGTCAGGACAATTGATGCGACAAGCGAATTTTAATTCTGATGTGGTGATGTATATTTATAATGATACAGTTCATCCGTGGTGGTGTAAAACATAAGAATGTCTCTATCACAAGTCATTTTGTTAATGAGAGATAAAGGTCTAGAGTTTTAATTTTTTCATTTATTTCCAAAAATCAAAGCAGGCTCAAATATTCCTGATGATAATGTCACTCTCACTTGCTTGTCTTTCAACATCCTTTCTTTAGAGGGGGGAACAAAAGGAGTAGAGTTACAGCTGCTCTTCTAGCTATTGCAATAACTCAGAATGTATGCTAACTGTGGGCGATAAAGTCACTGTTATTTATGAAATAATAATTCTAGCAACTACACATTAACCAATTTAGTACCCTAAAATAGATTTTTAGTTTAATCTAAAATTTCCTAAATCCATGGAAGTGTTGCATATGTGAATGTCTTCCACTGATTTGCATCTCAGCAAAATAAGGGCAGAGAATCCTTAGAGCACACAAGAGAGCTATAGATAGTCATCAAGTGTAGAAATATATGCCCATCTGGCAATAACTTAAATTAATATGTTATTTTCACATGAATCATCTCATTTGCTGAATGCTCAATGATCTGGTAAAATAAGCAGAAATTGAAATTTATATAAGACTTTTGAGAAATTTGACTCTCTCAGAGCCTGTTTTCTGTATTTTAGAACATTATCTTTGATTAATATCTACCAATATATATTTTCTTTTCAAGATAATGTTCCTAGAGTGAAATACTATAATCTATTGTTAACCAAGTTCAAAATGTGGTTTCTAGGAATGAATTGTGACAAAAAGGAGAAATTACCAATCCCTAATTTATGTTTGGACAATATCCTATATATATGCATATATATGTAGGTGTATGCATATGCTTTAAATTTACAAACACTTTCTGTCTTTACAAAGATATACGTAAATAACTATCATTACAAGAAGATATAAAGGCAAAATTTAAAGTATTCAGAAAGATATACAGAGTACATTAGCACAGTACTAAATAACACTGCCTTAATGCCCAGAGTAGAACTGTGATATATGATAGATCGCTTTGGTAACTGGATCAGCCTTAAAATACCTAATGAAGCTGAGTCTAAAATTATTTGTAAACTATATGACACAGTAGCTTTTCTTCTGTTTGCATCCTTACGTCTTTAATGGTTAATCCCAAGGAATTTTGAGCAGAGGCAAAAGCCATTAAATATATTATGTGAATCAACATCCACATCCTGCTGATAAACAAAAGCTAAAACTCCCACTGTGATGACATAAACTCATATGAACACAGTAAGTTCATTTTCATTAAACTATTCCTTCAAACTTTTAAATCACTTTATGTCAAGGCAACCAAGGTCTAGCCAAAACATAGATTAGGTAATATTTATAAGTTATTTCCATCTTATCTCTTGGAAGATTTTAAGATTTTTTTTTATCGAGCATACCAAAAAAGAAGTCAGAGTTATGCTAGAAATACCTGGAATCAAACTATTCTATTGAAGTGGCTTTTATAAACAGATAGTATCATGGACTAAAGTCAGAACTAGCCTTACGAGTTATTAAAAGAGGTCATCAATTATGTCATGATAGAACTCCCTCTGATAGAAACCCTTATTAAAATGTATTTCCCCAACCATCTGGTTAAATGCCTGAAATCCCACCATGAAATGTGTGTTCTTATTGGTTAGAGCAATGCTAAAGAAGAATATTTGTTCATCGTAAATTTGTAGCTTGAAGGTTAAATATTGATGTCTGAGGAAGAGAACAGATATTAGAGATCAAGTAGGCCATAATGAAAGGACTACAGCAGCTTGGGAAGCCAGGAGATGGTCTGGCATCACTTTCAGAAGGAATGTAGTTGCAGAGGGTAGGATTACCTGCGGACTCCTGATCATAATGGAGTGGCTCAGAGGGAAGTAAAAACTAAAATTAAACAGGAACTATGAGGTACCAGGTGTAGCCTAAGGCAGCCTTATCTCATTTAATTTTTCAAAGAGAGATGGCCTTCTTCAGAATATTCCATTGGATGTAAGTCCAGTGATAGGAAAATAGACAATCTATGTTTGTATTGCCTTGTTTTGTTCCTTTCCAATAAGAGGTCAGTGAAATCCATGAAAACATCTCTAGTCAATATCAATAATAGACTTGCAATGGTAAAATTACCAACAGGTTTCCATCATCTTTGAAAATAGTTCCTGATCTTCAGGATGTGGACACCTAAGGGCAGCAGAAACCTTAGGTTCTGTATTTCCATATGCACATCAAATAGTCTGAAAAATAATTTGCCCAACACATGTTTTTAAACATGATCTTATAGATGTCAATAAATGCTCTAATAGTTAATAAAATGAGGTTTTTACTTTAAAGAGTTCCTGAATTTAGATTAACTTTTGGTCATATGTTTTCTCAAAAAAAAAAAACAGAGAGTGAAATGCAAGCACTCGCACATAAGAGGGTCTGGTAAACAGTTTGAGGTGAAAAGAGTTTGCAGCACTTGACAAGTACGAAATCACTGCTCTTTGGCTTGAATGTAGTCTAGAATGGAGCACGCCAGGATTCCATTAGTTTATGCAAGATTGAGATGAAGATCATTTAAAGTACGTGGAAGACAGGTGTAGCTTCAAGCCCAAAAGTAGAATCCTGAACTACCTTTTGCATTTCAGCAGGGGAGAAATGAATTTAACTTCCTGCTGTTGAGGCTTCTTTTTGTAGACTTTTCTCAGAGTAACAAGCAAGCACTGTGTCTAGCAAGTCACTGGAAAAGGTCAGATTTGAATGTTTACAAACAGCCATGTGATGGCTACAAAAATCCAGCTGAAGACTGACTCGCATGGTTACAGGGAAGAGGTTATTAATATCAGGGAGCCAAGATTTACTGCTGGACTCAGAAATTTGAAAATAATCTCTTAAAATATAATAAACACTGAAGTTAACAGTTATCAAGAGAATAACAGAGAGTGGAGGCGGGAGGAAAGAGAGGCATCGAAGAGAATTATAAAGTTGAATCAATTTGCATGGCCGTTTCAATAAATTGATAATATTTGGAGTTTTATTAATCACTAAAAGGGTTTTATTTGGGAGTTTAGTAGGCTATAGGATACATTGTTAACAAATAAAATATAAGAAATACTCCATTAATCACAACAAACAGACCAACAATAAAAAAATCCTGGCATTTTTGAAACTGAGTACTCGTTAAAACTAAAACATAACTTCCACTATCGAGGCTTGAAGTTTTTTTCTAAATGACTAAATTTTTCAGAAGTTTAGAGCAAGCTACAGAGATTGGTCTATGAATGCATAGGGCCCTATTTATATGCATGTATGATGCTTTTTTGTTCTTTTTCCTTTCAAAGAATTTTAGATGTCCCACATTGCCATCAGTCACCATGTCCTGTCATTTATTCCATCAAAAATCACTCCTTCTTTTCCATATATCTCTTTTTTATTCATTCTAACTCCCCTCACTGTAGATCTGTACCTCTTCACAGCCTCAGTCTGGTAGTTTATTTACTGGTCTCTTTACTTCTGCCTTTCTCCTTTCACAGTCACTTTGCTCATAAATATCTTATCCCTTTCATCCGGTTGGAAGCTCCTTAAAGGCAAAGACCTGCACGCAGCACATAAAAGAAACTTGGAACTTTTGACTTCGTATATGGAATGATAGGTGGATGGATGGATGGATAGATGGATGGATACATGGAGGGAATGTGACATCCTCACTCAAGACACATTTGAATTACCAGAAAAGACCACTTTGTAGTCATCAGCAAGGACCCCAAAAGTCTAATATTCAATCCCTAATTGTCACAGAAGGTTGCATAAGTCGGATGTAACCTTAGGCTAGGGAGCTGAGACGGACACTGTAGGACGTAACAAATAGAGGCAGTCGGCTGACCACACTCCACATGATTGGGCAGCATGTCCCACCTTGAAGAGGCAGTAGGAGGTGCAGCTCACGCAGTCCACACTAATCAACTCATTTTTTAAAATTGTGATAAAAAACACATAACATCAATTTACCCTCAACAATTTTTAAGTGTACAGTAGGGTATTATTAACTTTATGCACAATATTGTACAATAGATCTCTAGAACTTTTTCATCTTGCATGACTGAAATTTTATATCCACTGAGTAAGTTCCTGATTCTCCCTCCCCCACTCTCTAGCAACCACCATTCTACTTTCTGTTTCTATGAGTTTGATTATTTTATGTATCTCATAGAAGTGGAATCATGCAGTATTTGTCTTTTTGTGATTGGCTTATTTCACTCAGCATAATGTCCTCAAAGTTTCATCTATGATGTAGCATATGCCAGGAATTTCTTCTCTTTTAGGGTTGAATACTATTCTATTGTATGTATATACCACATTTTCTTTATACATTCATCCATCCGTGCACTTTTAGGTTGCTTCCACATCTTGTCTATTGTGAATAATACTGCAATAAACGTGGGTGTGCAAATACATCCTTAAGATCCTGTGTTTAATTCTTTTGGATATATACCCAGAGGTGGGATTGCTGGATTATATGGTAGTTCTATTATTAATATTTTGAGGAACCTCCATACTGTTTGCCATAGTGGATACAGCATTTTACAATCTCACCAACAGTACACAAAGTTTCTGATTTCTCTACGTCTTCACCAACACATCATTTTCTGTTATTTTTTTTCTGGTTTCTGATAAAGGTCACGTTGATGAGTGTAAGGTGATACCTCGTTGTGGTTTTGATTTGCATTTCACTGATGTTTAGTGATGTTGGGCATTTTTTCATATACTTGTTGGCTATTTGTATATCCTTTTTGGAGAAGTGTCTATTCAAGTCTTTTAGCAATTTTTTAATCAGGTTATTTGTTTTGTGTTGTTGTTGTTGAGTTGTAGAAGTTTTTTATATATTCTAGATATTAACCCTTCATCTGATATGTAGTTCGTGACTGTTTTCTCCCATTGTGTAGGTTGGCTTTCCACTCTGTCAATTACTTCTTTTTCTGTGCAGAAGTTTTAAAGTTTGATGAAGTCTCATTTGTCTATTTTTGCTTTTGTTGCCATGCTTTTGGAGTCATATCTCAGAAACCATTGCCCACTCCGATGTCATGAAGCTTTTCTATGTTTTCTTCTAGGAGTTTTATAGTTTCAGTTCTTACAGTCCATTTAGAGTTAATTTTTGTATATGGTGTAAGATAAGGGTTCCTCTTCATTCTTTTGCATGTATATCCACTTTTCCCAACACCATTTGTTGAAAAGATTACCCTTTTCCAATCATGTAGTCATGACACCATTTTCAAAGATCATTTAACTATATACACAAGAGTTGAATTCTGAGCTCTCTTTTCTGTTCCATTGGTCTATTTATCTACGTTTATCTCAGTGCCATACTTGGATTACTATAGCTTCGTAATATGTCTTGAAATCAGAAGTATAAGGCCTTCAACTTTGTTCTTCTTTCTCAAGATCGTTTTGGCTATTCAGAGTATTTTGAGATTCCATATGAATTTTAGATTTTTTTTCTATTTCTACACAGAATGCCAGTGAAATTTTTTTACTGACAATTTTTTAGAGCATTTTTAGCTTCACAGCAAAATTAAGAGGAAGGTACAGAGATTTCCCATATTTTCCCTGCTCCCATACATACATAACCTCCCCCATTATCAATGTCTATCACCAGAGAGTATGTTTGTTACAATTGATAAATCTACATTGATGCATCATAATCACCCAAAGTCCATAGTTTATCTCAGGGTTCATTCTTGACATTATACATTCTATGAGTTTGGACAAATATATGACATGTATCCATCATTATAGTATCTTGGGACTCCAAAGCCTCCATTATTGTGTAAGTCAATAAATTTCTTTCTTTATATATGTATATATCCTTTATGTTTATATATATATAAACACATCCTATTTTATATCCACGCTCTATTGGTTCTGATTCTCTGGCAAACCTTGACTAATACGTCACCTCCCTAATGTGAAATAACCCAAATTATAGAAAACAATCATTATAGATAACAAATGACTACAGAATTTAAATCATGCTTTGGTTGGGAAAGGATATACAGCAGACCTCTGGAATAACAATAATGTTCTATTTCCTGTCAAGAGTTGTGGATATAGGAGCATTTACTTTACAATGATTTGTTAAAACATGCAAATAATTTTAAGTCATTTTCTCTATGTTGTTCCAAGGAAAATACTTTTAAAAATAAGCAAAAAAAGTTCAGTAAATTGACAGTAAACCAAGATGCCCTAAATTCATACTCCTGTGTAGTAGAAAATTAAAATTGACACGGCTTCCACTGAGTATAAATTTGGAAGTGATTGGACATTTCTTTGCAAATGTGAAATTATTGCTAGGTGTTCAGAATTTTGGAATTTTGGCACAAATATATCCCTACATTATCCCCAAACCAAGATTAAAATCAAAAGCCTCAAACAACGTAAGACTACCATCAGTGGTCAATGGAGAAAAACCCAAAATGCCTTACTTGAAGGATCTGAACAAAACTCTTTTTATTAATAATGGATCGACAGTACCAAGTAATGCGTCTGGAGGAATTTGAAATGCAGAATGGACAAACCTAGAAGCCAGGTTTTATTTAAAAGCAAATCTAGGCATTCAACACATTCCTAGTTTGCACTAAGAATGGAGTTTCCACAAGATGAAAACATCCTAGAGTACTGCTCTTCTCGATCCCTAGAGGGGCTTTGAGTACTTCAAAAGTAGCTTCTAGCTATGTGGCAGCGCTCCTTAGATGTACTTAACTCACTTTACACATTTTTAAAAGTACATGTTTAATCCATACATCCTAGAAAGTTACATAAGGACCAGATATTAATTTACCTACATAACAGTTACTATGCTGTTGCCAAGCTGAGTGCACTCCAAGTGGTTTAACTCTGGGTCTGATTCATTCTCAGCTGGTCTCCTCCATGTGAGGCGGGTTCCTACCTCTTTCAAAAACAACAAAGTATCCAGAAGAAGTATGCTTAAAATTCTTCAGTAAACAATAGAATCTGACCCAACACGCCCAAATGCACCCTTCACAAATATCGTAGTATGCATTGGAAGTTTATTTTAATAGCATAATTTCCATTTGAGTGGCAATGCCTTATCAGATTAATGAGATGAGCATAGGAAGGCTTATTATGCATCCAAAAGTTTTATGATTCCATAACAAAGTTGAAAAAATGTTACTGTCATTTAAGAAAACAGTAGATATAATTGAGTTTTACATTCTCAGTTTTAACATCAGATTTACACATTTTAAGATATATTTCTCATCAGTATAATTTTCCATACTTTTATGATAAAGATTCTGAGCATTGCTTTAGCTTTAAAATTAGAATGGAATGATTAATTATCATATTAATAAATGAGGTATAAATTACAATTTAATTTTCATTCAAACTCCTTATTAACTAACATTAAAATATCCATATGTGTAAGGTCCCATTTATATGTGTTTTAAAGTCAGAAAATATTTATACAATTCAGTATCTTAAAACCAGCAATTTTCAAAATAAACAAGAATGTGTCCAATCATTTTTAAGAAAAGGCCAAGAATTCTGCTAAAGGATATCTTGCCATGATTAGGAAAAGCACTAATTAATATCACTTTAGAGTGAGTAACTAAATAGGCACACCCTAGGAGTTTGTGTGCCAAGAAATTCATAGAGGAGACATTTCAGTGGCAGCTTTGCTGTTAATGATACTGAAGCTTCTGAATATCAGCCAATCGCAAATGTGCAGGACCGCTTCTCCTGATGTTATTAGAACTATAATAACTGTGTTTTTGGGAACACGATCACATTTCATATGGAAAACAGGGTGATATCCAGAACAGTTAGCTTCCAATGCTAATGAACTCTACAATGTAAAAGGGAACTATAAATAAATAACGCAGAATCTTGAAGAATCCTGACTGTGCCAGGCATTAACCTTTTGGTTACCAGGTCTTGAGTAGGTATGAGGTCAAGGGGAATTGGGTAGGCGGGTATCAGGTATGGGCAGTGAGAATAGTGGTCAGTTACGAACTAGCAAAGAAGTATGTCAAGATTTTATTCACTGGTAAATATATACCAACTATGTGCCAGTTGAACACCAGCCCTGAGTTTAGTTCAACCTCATCTATCAAACATCCCCTGTATTATTCTTACCATGCATCTCTAATTGGCTTCTCATTTAGAACATAATATGTAGATTAACATCCATTAAAACACTCAAGTCTTACTGTATGAGTAATGGATTTTCACAACTTAAAAATAATTTTATACAAGTTTCTTAGTAAACTGATTATGCAACAGCAATAAAAACCTGGTTGATAAAGTTGGTTCCCATGGTGTTACAGGTTACCAATGCTGAAAGCACTATACGTGTAAAACAAATTTAACAATTAAATAAATAGATGAAGGATGATGGATACAGATTTCTCACTGCTGGGTTGGAAGGTTACAGGGAAGCAATGGGGGAAGGCAAGCATGGTCCACGTGGTGCTGGATTAGAACTGGAGATATCAGAAAGAACTCATGTTTTAGCTTAATATACAGACGGATGTATAGAAAAATGTTTATAGACATGTGCATATGGAGGGGTTAGTATGCACACATATGCTTCCTTGCTCTGTCAGCTGAGAGGGCCTAGAAGCATTGACAGCCCAGTTGAATGAGCACACTTGGCAACCATTCTCCAATAAATAATACCTTTCTCCAATACAAGCAACCAAGATTCCTTGGAGAAATGGCCAATTCTAAGGTTGGGACAAGAAACACACATAATGACCCTGGAGCATAGTGTAGTGATAGAAAGTATGGAAATTTGCAAAAATAACTATAAAGATGAGGATGTGTCAAAGGGACACAGGAGCCAAGAAAAAGTCCCCAGTAGCCAAAGCTAGAATAATTTGAGCAACAAAAGATATAAAGTAGTATAAGATTATAATCCAATGCATAAAGTAAATATCCAAGAGCCCATAGTGATACAAAAAATGATCGAGTAAAAATAAACTGAAGAAAATAGACAAATCTCCTTTGTAGAACAATTCTAAACAAATTATGTGACTCCTCAGGCCCCTCAAAGAGGGGGCACATAACTCCTCACTCCTTACGTGGAGGTGGAGCACAATGACTTCATTCCAAAGGACATGGTACAGAAAGGGGAGAAAGAAGTGTAACTTCACCAGAGAAGCTTGACAAACACGGCCTCAGGCAGGTGATCAAGGTTAACATGACAGTGATAAGTCCTGGTGATAGCACGTGCCCTTGGTAGATGCGACGGAAATGGTGTTTTACCTCAGCGGTCTTTTGCCCCAAAACCTATAACGCGTGTCTAATCACAAGAAACACGTCAGACAAAACCAAATTGAGGGACACTCTACACAATACCTGCCAAGTACTCCTCAAAACTGTCAAGGTCATCAAAAACAAGTCTGTGAAACTATGACAACCAAATGGAGCCTGAGGAGACATGAAAACTAAATGTAACTTGGTGTCCTAGATGGAATCCTCAAAGAGTAAAACAACATTAGGGAAAATCTAAGGAAATGTGAAAAAAAGTATGGACTTTAGTTAACAATAATTTATCAATATAGGTTTATCAGTTGTGACAAATGTGCCATACCAATGTAAGATGCTAACAATAAGAGAAACTGGTTGTGAGTGACATAGGAACTCTTTGTACTATTTGCAAAACTTTTGCAACCTCAGTGTACAAATTTGCGGGTCCCACCAAAGACAGTGAACTAGGAACTCTGGAGGTGGGACTCAGAATCTGTTTTAACAAATCCTCTAGGTGAGTCATATCCATGGTAAAATTTGAGAACCAGTGTTCTAGGGTGAAGGTTCTCAACTTTGGCTTGCCATTAGAATTGCCTGGGGAGCACTTAAAACTTTCAGTGCCCCTGGTCACGCTCCAGATAAATAACATGAGAGTTTTTGGGTGGCAAGAACACATTTGTAGTTTCTAAAACTCCCCCAGGTGATGCCAATGCCCAGCCAAAGCTGAGAACCACAGCTCTAGAATGGGAAACAGCTATCATCTGAACAACCATCCCATATATATTGAAACAAGCATATTTTATATTATCTAGTCAAATAATTTAGAATTCTATCATTTAGCTTAAATTTTATTTTCCAGTAAATCACTTAAGTTGTTCTATAAAGCAGCTCAAATTTTTCTTTTGGTCTAAAGTTATTCAATTTAAACCTGGGCACTAAAATGTAGGGATTAGGTAATCTGCTTTCAATATAATGAATACACCTTAGAAGTTTGTGAGGTGAAGAAAATAATGAATGGGGGACCTCAAGGTTCTTACACCCCCATTGTTAATTATGAACCCTTGCTTTGTGCTCGTCTTTGAACACAGAGGCACCCCTAACTCAGGCTACCCTCAGGGTTACCTGAAACGAGCAGTTAAAGTCACCTCTTTACTTTCCAAAAGTAAACACCCTAGGTCTGGAGTTAATCATCAGAAAATAATATGCTTTCGGGGCCAGCCCTGTGGCCAAGTGGTTAAGTTCTTGTGCCCTGCTGCGGTGGCCCAGGGTTTCGCCGGTTCAAATCCTGGGCGTGGACATGGCACCACTCGTCAGGCCACGTTGAGACAGTGTCCCACATGCCACAACTAGGAGGACCCACAACTGAAATATACAACTATGTGCTGGGGGGATTTGGGGAGGAAAAAAAGCAGAAAAAAAAAAAAAGAAGATTGGCAACAGTTGTTAGCTCAGGTGCCAATCTTTAAAAGAAAAGAAAATAATATGCTTTCTTTGGCTGGGCATTGAAATCATCTGGTAAACATAATCACCCAGAGCCATTGCTTTAGTCCTTTGCAAGGTCTAGGCAAAGTACTAGTTAGGCAGTGAATTTATTATAAAAATGGAGGAGGCAGCAAGACTTGATTCTGATTATTGTAAGCTCCTTCAGGATGTAATGTTCCCTCTCCCCAGTCTGCAGTGGAAACCACTGTGCAAAATAGTGGATTTCAACATTCTGGCATCTCTCAAGCCATGTTATCTCTGTGTGTTCCCAGATCAGACATATTTTCCAACATAAAAACAAATATTAATTCTGAAATACAATGTAAATGATCTGGAAGTTATCCAAAGCTCGCCTCACTCCCCATGAAAATTACTTTCCTGCTCCTGCTCCTTCTTCCTTTTTTGCCTAAAACTCTCTGTTGCTATGAAAGCGTCTCTTATACTCCAGGGTGGACCCAATGACACTCTTAATAGTAGAAAGCTTATAACTCTACAGTAGCCACTGAGATCATTCTGGAAAACTAGGATACTGATTATAATACTGACAATACTAGAACATTTACTCAGTTATTACAACTAACCGGGGAATGTTCTAAGCACTTTGAAAAGATTTCTCATTAAATTTTCACAATAGCCAGCTGTTCAAATATTACATCCTCAGGATGCCTTATCCATCTGTCACATAGAACTATCCCTTACTCTCTTTCTCTTTAAACTCGTGCATTTTCCTTCTTAGACTGTGAGATATCATATCACATATTATTTAGCTATTTATTTACCTATTTGTTGGTTCTTATTTTCCCTGTCTTCACCACTGGAACAGAAGCTCCATGAGGGCATGGACTTCTCTATCTTGTTTACTGCCCTGACTTTAGTGCCAAAAGAAAAAAAGCCAGGGCTATAGCAGTTATAGGGGAGGAAGAAATATTCCTCTATCCTTCCAGGTTCTTTCGGCTGGTCTAAGAATTAAATTGACATGAGACAGAATAACAGGAGAAAATCAAATAAGTTTAATAACATGTATGTATGGGAGAAAACCAGGAAAACTGAGTAACTTGCCAAATCAGCCAAAACCACCACCTTAAATAGCCCCAAAAGAAGATGTTGGGTGTAGTGGTTTGGAATTCAAAGGGGAGGAAGGCAATTCACACGGAGATGGAAAAGCAAATGTTTGGTAAACAAATGTTTGCCATGCCAGGCAGAGACAATGGGACATGGAGAGGACTTTGATCAAATGGGCCTTGCTGGGTTCCTCCCTGTCTACCACACCTAGTTCATATTATATTATAATTATCTATGGTGATAGCTCCTTCCTGGGACAGGCCTTCTATCTTAAATTCTTCTAAGCAGTTAGGGGGAAGGTCAAAGTTTCTTCCCAAGTCTTTTGTTCTTAAAAATAATCAAGCCAAAGAGACACATTGTGAGGTAGCAAATTTTGCTCCCCTGCACAGTCAACAATTAAAGATGGGAGGAATGAAGGAAGGAAGGGAGAAAAGAAAGGAAAGAGTAAGGGAAGCAGTAAGGGAGAGAGGAAGAAAAGAGAAAAACATGCTTGTAGGCCAAGAAGACTTGTTGGAGCAAAGAATCAAGACCTACTAGAAGACAGGTTTTTGGTGGCATGGAACAACTGGGGCTGACTTTCTTTGTCACTGTTCCAAAGTGGTGGCTGGCTAGGGCACTGGATAGGTTCACTCAATGCTCATCAAAATTGGGAAAATACAGGAAACCTAGGAGCACCTTATATTTTGGATGTTGGTGTTTCTTCTGACACAAACAATTTTTTTGTGTGAATGATAATGTGCTAAGAAATACTGAAACATTACCTCCTTGCTCTCATATAGGATGTTCTGGATTACACTTGCAATTTATTGGTTTTATATCTGCAGCGGAAAACTATATTTCTAATTGGGGATCTCTTTAGGTTCTGCACCCAATTCTGATTCATGGATATCTGTGTGGGGGCGGTTTCCCCCACACCAATAATTATTCCACACCAACTAGGTGTCCTAAAATTCGACTCAATTCTGACACTCTCTACCCAGAGATTGTGTGAGATCCCACAGGTTAAGGGTTCAATTCTACAAGACTGCACCTGCAAATTTAGATGTCAATTGCAAGCCCAGGTTGCCACCTGTGTTTCTGACCCACGGGCTACAGACTGGAGGTTCCCATGACCCCTTCCTTGGGTTTTAATTTTCTACAGTGGCTCACAGAACCCAGAGAAACATTTTACCTACTAGATCATTGGTTTCTTATAAAAGGATATAACTCTGGAACAGCCAGATGGAAGTGTTGCATAGGGCAAGTTATGGGAAATGGTGGGGAGCTTCCATGCTTTCTATGGGTGCTGCTCTCCCCAAATGTCCACTTGTTCATCAACCTGGAAGCCCTCCAAACTCAATTCTTTTAGGTTTTTATGGAGGCTTCATTACATAGGCATAATTGATTAAATCATTGGTCACTGGTGATTGATTCAACTGCCAGCCCCTCTCCCCATCCTGGAGGTCAGGAACTGGAGGTTCCATCCTTCTACTCATGATTGGTTTCCCTGGCAACCAGCCCCCATCCTTAGGTATAATCCAAACATAACCTCATTAACATAACAAAAGACATGTTAGTCACTCTTATCACTTACATCTTATCAAAAGGGTTTTAGGAGCTCTGTGCCAGAAATGGAGATGAAGAACAAATCTATATTTCTTATTATGAATTACAGTATCACAGGATCTCTGAAGAGCATGATGTAGTCTAATAAATATGTTAAACACAGATAAAGATAGACAGCAGGATTTTGAGAAAAGCTTCCAAACTGAAGCTTATCAAAGAAAAGTATTGTAGGGAAGGGAGAACCATTCCTCTAACCCCTTGGTTCTTCTGGCTGGTCGAAGAATTAAATTGACATGAGACAGAATGATAGGAGAAAATCAGGCAAGTTTAATAACATGCATACAGGGAAGGAACCTAGGAAATCTGAGTAACTCACCAAAATGTGAGTTATAAGGAAGGCACTACCTTAAACACCATCTTCAGCTGAAGACAAGAGAGGATCTTGCAGCTAGTGGTTTGGGACATCAAAGGGGAGGAAGGCAATTCACATGGAGATGGAAAAGCAAATGTCTGGTAAACAAATGTTTGCCATACCAGGCAGAGACAATGGAACATGGAGAGGACTTTGATCAAATGGGCCTTGCTAGGTTCCTCCCTGTCTACCATACCTAGTTCACATTATACTAAAGTTACCTATGGTGATAGCTCCTTCCTGGAACAAGCCTTCTATATCAAATTATTCTAGGCAGCTAGGTGAAAGGTCAAAGTTCCTTTTTGAGCCTTTCGTTTTTTAAAAATAATCAAGCCAGGGGCCGGCCTGGTGGTATAGTAGTTAAGTTCACAGGCTCCACTTCAGTGTCCCGGGGTTTGCAGGTTTGGATTCTGGCCACAAACCTACACCTCATTCATCAAACCATGCTGTGGAGGTGTCCCACATACAAAATAGACAAAGATTGGCACAGATGTTAGCTCAGCGACAATTTTCCTCGAGGAAAAAGAGGAAAATTGACAACAGATGTTGGCTCAGGGCCAATCTTCCTTACCAAAAAAAATAAATAAATAATCAAGCTGAAGAGACACATTTTGGGGTGGCAAATTCTGATCTCCCACAGTATGAAGACCAGAACAAGGGAAATTGAAACTGAGTAGAAAGTTACAAAAATGCAGATTCTACATTCCCTTCATTGTTTACTTCATGTCGTAGAAATTAAAACCAAGAAAAAGATAACCAGTTTAAATGAAGAAATTGTACATTTGAAGAATGAATAGCAGATTCAAATAGGCTCAAGTGACAACTTGAGAATACAATGACACTTTGCCAAGAACATGAAGATCCACCCTTAGATTGAAGGGAGTGGAAAACCAGTACTGCATCATGAAGCAGGAAAAGTAAGATTTTCATAAGTAAGTAGGTCGAAACTTCAGACAGCCCCAAATCCCAGGCCAAAAAAACAGAATCTCAGGTCACATTGTAATATATAGATTTTGAGAGTATAGTAGTTTCCAAATCATTTGAGAAATGGAAGTTTTGTTTAGTAAATAATACATATACCAAATTTCAATATTAATCTCAAGATGGAAAATTAAAGTTTTAAAAGAGCACCATAATCAATACATTTTTTTTTTTTTTTGTGAGGAAGATTGGCCCTGAGCTAACATCTGTTGCCAATCTTCCTCTTTTTGCTTGAGGAAGATTGTCACTACCTAACATCTGTGGTAGTCTTCCTCTACTTTTTATGTGGGGTGCCATCACAGCATGGCTTGATCAGTGGTGCATAGGTCTGCACCAGGTATCTGAACCCATGAATCCTGAGCTGCCGAAGCAGAGCACACGAGCTTAACAACTATGCCACAGGGCCAGCCCTGATACTTTTTTTAGTTGGCAAAATGTTGCTCTATAACATGCATGCTGATATAATAAAGTTAAAAGGATGCTTCCCAAAATCCAATTGAATACTGGAAAAATTTTCTATAAAGATGGTTAGGTGACTATATGAAGAATATTCCTGTCCCTCAGTATTATAAATGAAATATAATGTATATATACTCTAACTTGTTCTGGAATACTGATTCAGTTAAGAGAACTTAAAGAATTTATTAGAAAGAAGGTAGAAGGCAAGGGGATTATACTTGTTCCTTACACGATGCATATGAATTCTGCATTATATAACATAACATAGACTAATTTTTTGAAGTTCAGAAAAATTATGATAAATCATAAAACAAAACTATGTTTCCATATTAAAGGCAGAACTAAATGGTGGTCAAGGATGACTCAGCATACTACAATAACATCCATATATTTTGCAACATAAGCCCTAAATGGGTGGAGAAAGGCAAGGCATAAATATAGCCCTCCCATAGCGTGGGGGAAAATTTGCATGCAACCGGAACATGGCAGTAGATTCAGAAGGTCCCAGGTGGCACTGACAACAATTGAATCTTTATAGCTACATAAATCATTGAAAGAATGCAAGCTTAAAATTAATGAAAAATCAAGAAGGAAGCGGAAATTTTGTTTTGCCTCATTCTGTAACTTATTGATGGAGGATAGTGATAACATTTGGGGATGTGTCTGACTCCCCAAGGATCTAGAATTTAAATTGTGGGCTTTCCAAATGGACGTGTGTGGATATGAAAAATCTTTTAGAATGAAAAAGAAGGCACGAAGTCAGTGAGGTAAATGAGAGTGAAGAAATAAGACTGGGGACAATGTAAGGGAAGTAACACGATATAAAGAATCAATGGAGGTGGATAGGCCTGATTTCAATTCTGCTACTGCCATTGACTAGCTACTTTGTCTCAGGCAAATTTACTTAATTTCTGAGATCCAGTTTCATCCTCTGTAAACTGGAATAAACAATACCTTCATTTGTAGGAATCTAGACATTAAATGATATTTAGGGAGAGCATTTAGATTCTGCATACCCAATTCCAAAGTGTAGAGGGGGGAGCAATACTCAGGAAACCAGCCAGGTGTCCTACAACTTAACTCAATTCTGACACTATCTACCAGGAGATAGTGTCAGATCCCACAGATTAAGGGCTCAGTCCTATAAAATTCCCCCCCCACACACACATACTGCAGATGCCAGTTGAAAGCCCAGGATGTCACCTGGGCTTCTGACTGGCTGGCTATAGATCAGAGGTTCTAACACCTCTTCCTGGCATTCGATTAATTTGCTAGAGTGGTTCACAGAACTCAGAGAAACACTTTGCTTAGTAGGTTACTGGTTTATTATGAAAGGATATAATTCAAGAACAGCCAGATGAAAGAGATGCATATGGGGAAAGGGTGAGGAGCTTCCATGCCCTCTCTGAGCGTGCCACTCTCCCTAAGTCTCCATATGTTCCACCAACCTGGAAGCACTCCAAACTCAGTCCTTTCGGGTTTTTATGGAGGCTTCATTACATAGGCATGATGGATTAAATCATTGGCCATCAGCGATTGATTCAACCTCTGGCTCCTTTCTACTCCTCCGAGGCCAGGGAGGTGGGACTGAAAGTTCCACTCCTCTATTCATGGCTGGTTCCCCTGGCAATCAGCCCCCATCCTTAGGAGTGGTCCAAAGTCATCTTACTAACATAAACTGAGTTGTGGTGGAAAGGGGCTTGTTATGAACAACAAGATACCCATTTCACCTTTATGGCTCTGAGGCAATTTCAGGAACTGAGGACAAGAGAACAAATATTATAACAAAAGATGCTTCCATTTGTCTTATCACTCAGGAAATTCCAAGGGTTTGGGGAGCTGTGAGCTAGGAACTGCGGACAAACACCAAATATTTATGAGAAATATATGCCACAATATCACAGATTGAGAGAGAGTAGAGAGAGAGTCAAAAGACATATCATACAATCACAATGGATGAAACTTATTTAGATGCTAACTGAAACAAAGGTACTTAAAAAGAAATGGCAGCAAAAACACAAACACAATTATGAGACAATTAGGGAAATGTGAATACTGCCTGGATGTTTGAAGATATTAAGGAGTAATTATAAAAATGTTTTTAGTAATAATGGCATCATGGCCAAGTCAAAAAAAGAGAGTCTATTTGTTTTACAAACACTGAACTGTTCAAGGATAAAATGATGATTTCAATTTGCTTCAAAATAATCATGAAAAATGTTTGGCCATGCACTGTTGAAGTGGGTGAAGGATACAGAGGAGGTTTTATTATAGTTTTATTTTTACAGTTGTATATATTTTATATTTTCCATAATAAAACATTTTTATAAATTCCTATATCTTAAGAAGTGGAATGATAGTAAGGATGTGGTAAGGACTACATGAGGTAACACATAATAGGAATCTAGCCTTTTGCCTGGCGCTTACCAGGCATTTAAGAGATCTATTTAAATAGACTGGGACCATTCTTGGAAAGCAGGGCTTCATGAGCATACAAATCACCTGGGGATCTTGGGAAATGCAGATTCTGACACAAGAGGTCTAGAGGGACCAAGACTTGAGAGGACCAATGAAAACAAAGGCTGGAAAATTTAGGTTTGAACCCACTGTGGAGAATCTTGCAACTGAATGGGCTTGTGACAGGCATTCAAATAGCTATTAGAAAATTGTAACCCATTTGAAGTGCCATACAGTCTTTTTTGTTTTGTTTTGTTTTTGTTTGTTTGTGTGTTTTTGAGGAAGATTAGCCCTGAGCTAACATCTGCTGCCAATCCTCCCCTTTTTGCTGAGGAAGACTGGCCCTGAGCTAACATCCATGCCCATCTTCCTCTACTTTATATGTGGGACGCCTACCACAGCATGGCTTGTCAAGTGGTGCCATGTCTGTTCCCGGGATCCAAACTGGCGAACCCTGGGCTGCCGAAGAGGAATGTGAGCACTTAACCGCTGGACCACAGTACCATACAATTTTAAAACAATATTAACTGCATGCTTGAGAGATTATTCCACAGAAACCTTTAAGTAGGTAAGCTTCTTTTATTTGCTGAGGAAGATTGGCCCTAAGCTAGTACCTGCCGCCAATCCTACTCTTTTTGCTGAGGAAGAGTGGCCCTCAGCTAACAACTCTGCCCATCTTCCTCCATTTTGTGTATGGGACACCTCCACAGCATGGCTTGATGAGTGATGTAGGTCCGTGCCCAGAATCTGAACCTGTGAACCCACGCCACCAAAGTAGAGCACACCAAACTTAACCACTATGCCACCAGGTTTGACCCTGGCAACCTATTTTTAAATAGATGACATGAAAAATTACTCCAAAGTAGTGTAAATATCTTAGATAAGAAGTGAAATAGTGGAAATTGAAAATTAAAGAGGAAAACAATGCAGAAATACGTAATTTCTGTTTGCAAGTTCACGTTATTCCTAGCTTTATTATCTTCTTATCAAATTGATATTTGTTTATAATATGATTGATTTGGTGGTCTGCTTCCATAGGATAAAGTTGCCTAGAATTTCATAAATTAAGATACACAATTATCTTCAGTTCAGTTACTCGAGGAAATAAATGATATTTTTATATAATTTGCATATAGTATAATTTCCTAAGAAGCCATGTATTTTGCAAGGGACAAAAACTTGTTTTTTTAGCACAAATATAGCTGAGTAATTAATGCTAATGATGCAAAATTTTCAACAGTAATTAGAATAGAGGACAAATGCATCAGCTCAACAAAGGAGAGGCTTGAGAAAATAAGAAATTATTCTTTCAGTTTTATTTGAATTGTCTTGGCATCCTTATTTTAATTTAAAATTCGGGGGTTTTTTTCCTCCAAAATATAGTATTCATAAGAAATTAGACTCAGTGTTTATAAAATTATCATAATCTTCAGTGTTTTTGTGTGTGGCTGAATGAAACCTAAACTGGAGTTTGTCTAGCCCATGCAAAAGAGTTGAACCATAAGAGTCTATTTAAAAGGAATAAACTGTTATTTGCCAAAATATCTTCCTCTAATATAAATTACAAACAGTATGCCAAGCAGTGATTAGTTAATTTTTATTAAGCTATCAATAAATTAGTCTCCATTCAATTCCATTTATTGCTACATCTTACACAGATAGTGCATTACCATTCCCCTAAAAATAATGTAACCGCGAGCCCTCCAGGACCAGTTCAACTGACCCCATCTTATCAACAGAGCAGTTAAGAGGGGTTTTTCAGGAGCTGAGACCCGTTGTCCAGTTCAGGCCAGTTGAGACCACCAACCCGTCAACTGAGCCTGTGCAAGTGCTCGATAAGTGACCCTTCTGACATGAAGGAGCTGAAAATTCTACCCTCAGATCATGGTAACATTGCAATTTTGTGAGCGTGCATCCTGCGAAGAGGTATGAAGCTTGACTATGCTTGCACAGATCATCAGTTACCTTACTTCTCCTTACCTCTAATTATCTATCTCCACACATCAGACTGCCCCACGCTTCATCCGGTAAATTGTGCCTCAAGCCTTGGATCAGGGAGACAGATCTGACAGTACGTGCCCCTGTCTCCTTGCAGATGGATCTCGCAAAATAAAGCTGATTTCTTTCACCAAAAGCTGGTGCTGTAATTAATTGGCTTTTTTTATGCATATCAGGAAAGAGAATCCCAATTTTGTGTGGCAACAGTAATTTTACTTAACTCGTTCATTTTGAGCATGTTCTTTTATTTATTATATAGCAGCACCCAAACGAAAATAATTCTTGCTTTACTTATGTCAGAGAAGTTATTCAGGAGACTATATTCTATAGTCTAATGTAATTATTTTTCTCCATTTTTCTTGAGATAAAATCAGACCAGGAAAAGAATGTAAATGCAATAAAGGACTGTTGTCAGTTATAAGATGAATAAGCTCTGGGGTGTAATGCATAGCGTGATGACTATAGTTAACAATACTGTATTGTATACTTGAAAGTTGCTAAGAGAGTAGATCTTCAATGTTTTTAACACACACACAAATTGTAACTATGTGAGGTGATAGATGTGTAAACTAATCTTGTGGTAATAATTTTGCAATATAGACATATATCAAATCATCACGCTGTACACTTGAAATTTATGCAATGTTATTTGTCAATTGTCTCAATAGGAAAAAAAAAGAGAAGTTCCTTAATTTCCAAGTCTAGAGGTTGTGACCAGAAAAATGTAACACTCCGAAATATAGCAGACCCTGGTCATGGTGAGCTGTCCTTATAGTCACCTGCACAAGTTCCTTCCTGTTCTTAATTTCATATTTTCAGTATACATGATTGTAATTAGATTTTCCTGGGAGAAACTGAGAAACAGAAAATATTTTGTTCATTCTGTAATTGCATTCCTCAAATAGCACAGTTGCATGCAACTTTGCAAGAAGACCAACTATTAATGACCCAGAAAGGAAGGAGACAAAACTGAATTGGCAGGAAAGGTCTAATCCCAGCTCTGTAACTAATTAGCTGGATAACCTTGGACATGTCACGGATGCCTTCTAGATACAAATAACCTCAATCTTATAAAAAGATATTGACCTAGATAGATAATATCTGTGAGGGATCAGAATTTGCCACCTCAAAATGTGTCTTCTTGGCTTGATTATTTTGAAGAACAAAAGACTCAAAGAAACTTTGACCTTCTTCCTAACTGCCTAAAAGAATTTAGGATAGAAGTCCTGTCCGAGGATGAAGACACCACCGTAGATAACTCTAGGCTGGATAGACAGGAAGGCACTAGCAAGGCCCAGGAAACATTTGTTTACCAGACATTTGCTTTTCCATCTCCATGTGAATTGCCTTCCTCCCTTTTGAAGTCCCAAACCACTACCCCCAACATCCTCCTTTGTGTTTAGCTCAAGATGGTATTTAAGGTCATGGCTTCAGCCATTTTGGAGAGTTACTCAGTTTTCCTGGATTTCTCCCAGGTATACATGTTATTGAAGTTTGTTTGATTTTCTCCTACTGTTCTGTCTCATGTCAATTTAATTCTTAGACCAGCCAGAAGGACCTAGAAGGACAGAGGAATTCTTCCTCCCCTACAAAGGCTAGATAGGCAAATGAGAGCTAAACTAAAATTATAAAACGTTAAATTGCGTATCCTGGAAAGAGGCCATTAATCATTCAAGATGATTATTTGACTTTTAAAAATTATATGATAACCTGACCAGGGCAGAATAATTGCTGTTATTTTGAAAAAACAATTTTTTGTTGAATAATTAATAATAATTAAGTCAGAGAGATGTGTTGGAAGATTCAGTGAGAGTGAAAGGCTAGTAGAAAGATTTGTAAGCCTGCGCTGAAAAATTCAGTCATTTGAACACAATCTTGACTGCATGCCTGAGAGATTACTCCACAGACATTTTGAGAAGGTAATATATATTTAAATGGAATAACATACAAACGGGTTGCTTAATAAAAATAGAGTGTGCTCTATAGCATTAACTCAGCAAATACCAGATAGCTGTGCCTAGACTCCAGAAGCCGTTGTGGCAATGAAATTAACACTCTTCTTCCCCACCATTACCACATTTTTTGGAAAAAGAGTTTCTATTCAAAAATGTGCCACCAATTTACTCTGCAAGTAAATTAAAATTTGCTTTCTTTCAAGTGTGAACATCACTCAATCATCATTAAGATTAATCTTTACATCCAGATTCATCTTTCCAGTTCTCCCTTGTTCCCCTTGTCCTTCATATTCCTTCCTCCAAGTTCGATATTGTCATCTTTTTTTTCACTATTGCTTCTCATATCCTCCTTTCTGTTTCTACTGCTAGTAATCAAATTGTGGCCCTTGAATATCCCTTGCCGGAATCACAGAAGGAAAATCAGAGGGCAGTAGAGATGGATTACAAGAGCCTACTAGCCAGTGTGCCTGACTCTGGTTTCTGCTTTCAATTCATATTGTACTCTCAACAACGGCCGGCTCCAGAGACTCTTTCTAAAACCAAGATGAAATCAGATTTTGCCTGTGATCAGTGTCTTCCACTGAGTTTCTGCCTTCAATGAAGCAAAAACTTAAGTTATTCAACTTAAAATTTACTGGCCTCCTCAATATCATTTTGTCTTATCCATGAAGCCAATTTATTGTCACTTCTTACAAACCATTTTTATAATTGGCCACTCAAGTGCCCATAAAATTTCACGCTTCACTGCTCTTTTTACAGTCTTCTCCCAAGCACATCTCTCTCTTGCCATCTTGTTATTTTACTGGCGAATTTCTACTCATCTCCCTTGATCAAACTCCTCTGTTAATTATCTCTGTCTCTGCCATCAGATAGAAGTGCATTCTTCTCTTTATTCTAGAAATTGTCTGTCTGACTGCATTACAGAGATTAGTGACTATGTTCTAGAACATCACGCACACTAGCAAAGATTGTGCCTTACAAAGGGCATCTTGTTGAGGGCAAGGTTGTTCCAGCACAAGGCTGCATCCACTGAAGCAAGAGATGTATTTATCTTATTCTTACGAATGTGATTTATGCTCAGCAAACTTTTCTCATCCACCTCAAGGGGGCACCCTACTCCATGGGGCAACCCTGTGCAAGCTTGCCTTCTTCACTTAATTGTGACAATCTCGAGGGCAAGGATCATGCCCTTTCTCATATGTTTACTCTCCCCATGCCTAGAAAATTTGCTTTATACTGTTGGAGAATTAAATTGTGTTGGGAGGAGTGAACATAATAATAAATTAAACTTCGTGAGAATTCAGCTTGAAAGTGGCAAACTTTAAAATTTGCTCTAGTCTTTCTCCACATTCTACAGCTTCCTTCAAGAGTGAGTCCATAAAATTAACATCGATGTGGCAAAATAGGAATCACTGTTCTTTCATCTAGTATAAGGCATTTGAAGTGGTGTCCCCTGGTGCTATATTAGTATCCCCGAAGCATGTGGAATCTTACAGGCTAAATAATAGTGCCATTGATAAGGACCTCAGAGGAGATCCCCAATAATAAATAACTACCAATTGGGTACAAAGTTCTCATTTCCAGAATCTCTGCTCACATTTTTTCTTCACAAAGTATGCAGTTCCTTGTTGTGGGATGACAGTTTTTGGTAAAAGGGAAAGGAGGATGGCTAAAGTGGGAGAAAGCCTAGCAATGGGGAGAGGCTTCATATTATGTGTAATTTTGCGAACATTTACTACTTTGATCGAGACTTCAGGCTTTATGTAACCTCCTCCCAAATTCCAGCAGTCAACATGAGGTCAATAATTGTTTCTAGGTGTTTGCTGGCCAGATGAGATTTCATTTTCTCTATGTTACCCAGATAAGTCAGTGGTTTGGACATTTGGGAAGAGTATAGCTCCAAAAAAGGGAACAGCAGTAATAAATTGAATCAAACTCAAAGATCAAATAGATTGTGACTTATTAAATTATGGAAAAAAAGAGAAGCCATCCTCAAATAATACTCAGTCCCTTTAGATATAAAAATAACTTTCATAAGTTATCAGAAGGGCAGAGTAGGAAACTCCAAAACTTTGTCCCTTCACAAAAGTGACAGATAGGCTAATATAAACCCTCAGAATAAATTTTTTCAAATTCTGGAATCTAATCAAAAACTTAACCAGAGAAACCCAATGGACAAAGAAGCTGCTGAGCTTTGGTAAGAGAATGTTGTCAACTGAACTGTTTATTGTAACCTACTCCCCAGCTTGGCAGCAGCCACAAAGGCAAAAGCCCATGTTTCTGGTCAAAGTTTCTGGTATTGGAGAGAGCAATACAGACCTTATTCTCAAAGAAAAGTGGTTGTGTTTTGACCTATGGTGCATCCCTGAAGCATCAATTCAAGGGCTTGTATTTGTTTCACATGCATGAAGTTTTCCCAGGGCTTAAGTGGCTTCCTAAGCAGCATTTGTGAAAGCCAATGTTAAATGCAAATGTATTAACTGCAGCCACCTGAGTAAAGGACAAAAATCCATACAAGCTACAGACAGAATGAAAAGCCTGGTAAGGAAGAGGCTAAGAAAGAAGATATTTGGAGCACTAAGGACTTTGAAAAGTTCCCACATATGCTGGGGACTCTAGAAGCCATGCACATGCCCAGAGCTGGAGCCATACTCAGAAAATACCTCAGAAGATTCTGACCCTCCACTACTGGCTGATGTTTAGGTTGCATGCAAGCAAGAATTGAAGGCTATGGTAGAGTTATAAACAAACTGACTAATCTTTGAAGAAATGTCCCAACACAGACCCAATCTGCAAAGACTAGAAGATGTAGATAGAAAGATAGATAGATAGATAGATTTGTTTTTTCTTTTTGGCTATTGGTGTTTTAGGAATAATCTGTCAGATAAATAGCTGACCACTAAGCTTATAGAACAAATACTTCAATGACCACACATGACAAAGAATATAGAATATATAGAGAGTACTTTGATAATTCAACAACAAAAGACAAAAAATTTTTTTAATGGGCATATAATTTTAATAAACATTTCTCCAAAAAATATACAAATGACCAACAAGTACATGAAATGATGTTCAATGTAATTCATCATCAGGGAAATGCAAGTCAAAACTACAATGAGATACCACTTCACACCTTCATATATAGGATGGCTATCATCAAAATCAGAAAACAACAAGTGTTGACCAGGATGTGAAGAAATTGGAGCCCTCATCCATTGTGTGTAGAAATGTAAAATGCTGCAGTGGCTGTGGAAAGCAGTTTGACAATTCCTTGAAAAGTTAGATACAGAATTACCATACAACCTAGCAATTCTACTACTAGGTATATTCTCAAAAGAGCTAAAAACAAATGTTAAAGCAAAAAGCTTGTACACAAATGTTTATAGCAGCACTAGTCACAAGAGCCAAAAGGTGGGAATAACCCATTTGTCCACCAACTGATGAATTGATAGAAAAATGTGAAATATCCATAAAATTGAATATTATTCAGCCATAAAAAAGAATGAAGTATTGATACAAGCTACCACATGGATGAAGAGAAGGGAGAAGGCCAGGGTGACATTCAATATATTTAACAACCAGTATGTTGTAGTCTCAGATCAAATTGTTACATGATATAAATCAGCAAGAAGCCCTGGCATGGTCTTCTACCTAGGAGTGGGCACCCTTGCTCTGTCTACCTTTGGTTTGACTTGGCAAAGCTAAAATTCTTTTTGGTAAGTGGAGCTCTGCTGTGGGACTGGACTAATTTGCATAAGTTGTTCAGGGATGCTGACAACCTACTCAACTTCCTTAACTTAGCAATACCTGGTCTTTGGTCTCAATTGCTTCAGACTAAGTTTTGTAGACAGAAAAGGCTTGGAAGAGAAATTTACCAGGAGGAAGGAGTAAACTAGGTTTGCCTCAAAAAAACGCCCAAGTTTTGGTGGGAGAGGGCTGATTATGCCACAGCAAGTGGCTGAAACTGGAATCCTCTCTTTACCCAGCCCCGAGCTCAAGGATCCCCTGCCTGGCCCTATGGGTTATAATTGATGCCCATACTCGGTCCTCCTTCCTCCGCAACACAGATAAGCCCAGCAATGCCGAGTGGTTTCCTAGTTGGGAACCCAGGGCTACACAGAGCAGATGTTCACATAGGCACCACAGCGAAGACAGAGCCCCAGGGTTGTGGTCAATACATCGCTTTGTGCTTTGCAGTATTTGTGTGCTTTGTGTGGGGCTGTCAACTTCTCCTCCCAGAAGGTACATTTCCTAGGGACTGGGTCATGATTCTGCTCCAGGTTCCTCCATTCAATCTGCCCCCGTCCACACATGAGCAGAAATTTCTTTGGATTCTAGTATTTGATAGCATGAATTCTCAGGGCTTTTGTGGGTTTTCCCCTAATCTTTGAATTTATATGAATCTCAGCTGGAGTGTTGTAGAACTGTTTCTACTTTCAAAGAGCTTTTACATAAATCATTTCATTTTTATTTGAAAGTTCAAATAGAATAGTTAAAGTGAAACATATGGCCTTTCCTTGATACCAAAGTTAGTAGAAATGTTTCTGTTGTACATGTGTAAAGCCATCAGATAGACGCCTAATTATTTTACAGGTTTCAATATGTGGTTCTTAATGGCAAAGAAGTTACTACATATTTAATTAGAACAAGAGCCAACTAGGGTGGGCTTAAAGGTTGATTCTATTACATATTTAAGTGCACACTTACATTTTTCAATATACTTACTAATATAATTGAATGCGTAAATTCATAGATCCATTTCCACATAAGTATTTGTAATTCAATATCATCCACTAGACTGAGAGCAGTACTTCTTGTTCGACAGCCATATAATTTCATGACGGCAGTTTTATCCTAATCTTTTCTGTAGCAAGACAAAATATATGCGATCAAGTCATGTTTTAATAAATTTAGATGCCAAATTAACTGCAACTGTATTTTGATTAACTGATATAAAATTATGGAGTAAAATATTAATATTTCAATTGTCTAATTCAAATAATAAAATTGATTTCATTACTATGCTATTATAAATTAACATTAGTGGTTTTCTAAGGCTATATTATGAACTAATACAAGGGGATTTAGAAGCATTTGATTAAATCACTGATCACGTTGTAGTTTATATTTTTCACAAATTTTTATATAGAATTCAGTAAAATCAAATGTTCCTTTAAAGAAAAAGAGAAACAAGATTTAGTATTACTAGACAACATCATTATATGTGTAAAAATTAAACTTCATTTTACATATTTAATATTCTTACTTTTTATGTATAAATGATTCTATATATACTAGGTAAGTCTGCCCAATGCTTTGACTGAAAACGTGTCAGCCCTAAGCATATGACCCATCCAAGTCTTGTCTGGACTCCTGACCCAAGGAACCTGTGAGATAATAAATGTGCTTTGCTTTAAGCTACTAAATTTGTGTTAATTTGTTAGATAGCTATAGATAACTAACACAGTTAAGATCAAGGTAAGATGAAGCATGCCTCCACTCTGCTCCCATGGAACTTTCTATGCAGTTATTTAGAATTCACTCACAACTAGTGTAACTCTTTGCTTATCTGCCTTCTTCACTAGACTGAGGTTGTTATTTATAAATCTAGAGCCTTACACAGTGCCTGACACATAGTAGGCACCCCAAAAATGTTTGTTTTCAG
Source organism: Equus caballus (assembly GCF_041296265.1). Classification (NCBI taxonomy): domain Eukaryota; kingdom Metazoa; phylum Chordata; class Mammalia; order Perissodactyla; family Equidae; genus Equus; species Equus caballus. Next base: position 29,279,811 of record NC_091715.1, on the reverse strand, counting down.
ATATTAATCACTATAGTGGGATGAATTAGGATTCTTAATGAGGTCATCATGACAGTGAAGTGATAGGAAGGTGCTAGGTGATAGGAAAAACTGTTTACAAAAAGGATAAGACATGGTTTTTAAAAGAATGGTTAAGTCAGCAGTTGCTGTCTTCAAATTTTGGCCTGTCAGGCTGAAACAAACCAACATCATTAGTATACTAAATTGACTTCAAAACAGTAAGAATAATCATACAATCACAATTGAAAATTAGCTTCATTGCTTTATAGTTGAGTTTCCGTTATTCCTCTGGGACGAGAATAGTGGAGGCGAATAAACACATAGATCTTCACAATAAACTATGAGGTAAGTACAACTGCATGGGACTACAAAATAACTTTTCAAAAGAGATAGAGAGATAGAGATAACAGAGAGAGAGAAAGAGAGAGAGGATGAATTGCTTAATACCTACAGATCTACGTCTCACCTTAATAGAATTGGGTTCACTATTATTTAGGTTCACACAATGATGACAGCAAGCAGGGATGGCATATTTTGAGGACACAGTCTATACTCAATGCAAACTGACTCATTCGCTGTCACATTTCTGAAAGAAAAGAGTGTCATACGTAAAGGCCTTAAAAAGCTAGTAAACTGCTTTTTTCAAATCAAAAGGCATCTTTGTTTTCAGTACATAGATATTCGTAATTGTTATTAAAAGCCATGGATGTTGATTACACATTAAAAAAAATATTTATTTCATAGATATTAGGCCAAAAAAGAAGTAAAATTAAACAAGAATTAGTTTTCGAAACATCAATCTTTCAGAAATACAAAGAAGAATTACAGAGGAAATTTGCATCTTACTAAGAAATTATATACATATATACATGTATATAATGAAAAAATAAATTATGAATAGAAAAAATACAGTGTAATTTCTGCAACTGTAAAACTGCAGAAGCTTAATATCATGAAAGATATCTGTAAGATTTTATAGGTAACGCTGAATCATAACCTTTATTTCTACTTGAACCACTTTAAACAACACACTATCATCTGGCAATGGAAGGGAAATGCAATATTTCACAATTGCTCTTTCTATTGAGTTCCATGGTCTGACTTCTGTAGCACAGCTCATATTTTTGGTAAGAGTTATTTTTATACAGATTTGGTATCGCAAATCATTTAATTATTAAAATTTGAAATAATATTTCTGTAAGTTGATTCTTTTCAATTTATTAATTTTGATTAAATATCAGAATTTGAATTGCTAGCAGTGCTATTTTATTTATTCTTATATTTTGCATTTAATGTACTAATATGGCCTAAGTGTTAACCTTTAAGCACTTTTTTGTTGAACTACAAAGAAAGCTAATGAAGCAGAAATTTCCTTCTATTACTAAAAGGACTGAATACTATGCTTCCCAGACTCTCATTTTATAGACATGTGCACAAGGTTGAATTGTCCTAAACGGTGTCTGCACAATTGCCTGATCGTTGTGAGTGCTCAGTGTAAAATTTACTTCAACATAGACATACAGGTGTATGTCTTTACATCATGCAGTCTATAAACTTTTTATGAGTGATCTCTGTTACTTTATTTCTTTGTAATAATACTTTGCTCATAAATTGTAAAAGTCTGAATTGAAACAGGCTTCCTAGGATATTGCTGTAGTGTAGAAACTGAAATATGATTCTGTAGAAATCTACTACATAAATATATATATAAAACCCAACTGTAGATAATAAGGAAGCCATTCTGTTGAAAGGTCCAAGTGTCATAAACACAAATGAAATTTGAGGGCTTTATTTTCATTACTAGAACTCTATGAGTGAATTTAAGGAGCAGGGTTGTATGCGTACAGGTTTTTTTCTTTTATCATTTTCTATTACAGTAGCAAATAAAATATCAGTTTTCTCACTTTCATTTTTAAATAAGTTAAATGTGCGGGGATCTCTATAGTAATACTATATTTCACTTTCTTTGGACCTCTGAGTTATAATTCTATTTGGGTTTTCACATCCAGTTCACAATTGCAATCATCTAAAATATTCTGTATACTTATGTATTTTGAACCCCTTGTTTTTTTCACTTTGGTTTAATTCAGTGATATAATAAGCTATTCCTTTGAGGAATATAAAACTCATTGCAAGTATCATATATGTGATTCACTCTTTTGCTTTTTTATAAAATTTCTGCAGAAATGTGGACTCATATATTTTATCATGCAGCCAAAAATTTAAGTTAAAAAATTTGAATATATTTTGGGTAAAAACGTACAGATGTCTAAGATTTGATGAATGGAGAAATAGGCAGTTAACTTAATGGATAATAATCAAGCTTATACCAGTCAGTTTCAATGCCCTAACTTTTTATCAGCCTGATTTATCAACCACATTACATGGTGGAGAGAGTTGGATTTTAAAATGTCAGTCTTAAATTGATGTCTCCACTGGTAATTATTACTGATGCTTAGCACTGTACCACAGTAATATACTGTGCAGTTCAGCAGTATATTTGTTTATTGATAGTTAATTTCTTCTTTCTTATGTCCTCTTTGGCAAATGGGAGGGCAGCTGGATGAGTTGCTGCACCAATGATATGTCATGTTGTAGAATATTGCCAGCAGGAATATATAGTTATATATTCTCATTTTCATGTCATGTTTTTTTCCCCTTTAAAATAGACTTTATTTCTTAAAGCAATTTTAGATTCACAGCAAAATTGAGTGGGAAGTACAGAGAGTTCCATATACCCTCTGCCCAACACCTGCACAGCTTCCCCCACTATCAGCACCCCATACCACACTGGTACCTTTATTATAATTGATGAATCTACATTGACACATCATTATCACCCACAGTCCATAGCTTACATTAGGGTTCACTCTTGGTGTTGTACATTCTATGGGTTTGAACAAACGTATAATGGCATGTATCCACTATCACAGTATCATACAGAATAATTTCACTGCCCCAAAAATCCTCTGTGTTCTACCTATTTCTTCTTCCTCCCCCATAACCTTTAGTAACCGCTGATCTTTTTACTGTCTCCATAGTTTTTTCTTTTCCAGAATGTCATATAGTTGGAAGCATACAGTATGTAGCCTTTTCAGATTGGCTTCTTTCACTTAGCAATACATATTTAACGTTCCTCCATGTCTTTTCACGGCTTGATAGTTCATTTCTTTTCAGCACTGAATAATATTCCATTGTCTGGATGTACTACAGTTTATCTATCTGTTCATCTACTGAAGGACATCTTGCTTGCTTCCAAGTTTTGGCAACTATGAATAAAGCTGCTATAAACATCTGTGTGCAGGTTTTTATGTCAACGTAAGTTTTCAGCTCACTTGGGTAAATACCAAGGAGCGTGATTTCTGGATCACGTGGTAAGAGTATGTTTAGTTTGTAAGAAACTGCCAAACTGTCTTCCAAAGTGGTTATAAAATTTTACATTGCCACAAGCAATGTATGAGATTTTCTGTCATTCCACATCCTTGTCAGCATTTGGTGTCGTCAGCGTTTGGGACTTTGGCTATTCTGATAGGTGTGTAGGGGAGTCTCACTGTTGTTTTAATTTTCATTTCTCTAATGACATGATATGGAGCATCTTTTCATTTAAAGAATTTTATCTGGTTTCTCACTGTATTGTCTTAATTATCAAGTATAATTTTCCCTCGAGATAAATACTTTTTTCCATTTTCCAAATTGGGGCATGCTCATACTATTACATATTTTTTCAAAGATTGGTTTTTGAAAGAAGTTTTACATTGTTACCTATTTTAAGTCATGTCTACTCAAACAGTGTCCAAAAGACTTTTCTTGAGCCCAGACTTGAGCTCAAGAGAGTTCTGCCACTAGTTCTACCCTTTCCCCAACAAACACATTTCCCATCACCCTAGAAGGCCCTCTGGATCACACCCACGGGCTGGCCCACCACACAGGGCCCAGCAGGGACATAGTTTTCATTTTGAAATTTACCTCCTTAGGCTACAAAAGCTAACATGAGAATCGAATTGTTTAATCTTGTTCATCTCTGAAATCATTTCCTCATGTCTGTTATCAAATATTGTATCCATTGAAGAAATGTAAAACCACAGAATACTAATGAGAAAATTTAGGGTCCTGGTATATTTCTTAGTTTCCCTCAAATCATAATCACAAGCTGTTTTCTACTGTGCTGAGGCAGGCCAGCTCCCTTAGTTTTTACTAACAATCCTTTCCCAAGCTACTTTTATTGGTAAGCTTTATTGCTTACTGACATAAAAAAAGAAATAACAAACCCTTCCCTTCTTCCCAAGAAGGAGAGGAGCTTATGAGGAAGTGTGGACTATTGGATTATCACAGAGAATAGTGTTATTCTCTAATAACTCCTACCAAATATCATCAAGTATATTATAATGTCAAGTCTCCTCTACCATTTTACCATTTGCATTTACAAGCCAGGCTCAGACCATATTCAGTTGCTAACTTGAGTATGTGCTATGGGGACATAGCAAATCTTCATTTCATGGAAGTGCAGAAAGATGAAAGATGATGGCTCACTTGGTGTCAGTGTGTCTTTTAATCCCTGCCTCACACCAACCTCAATACTCCTTTGCTGTGAATAATTCTCGCCCACTGCCTCCATCCTTTTCTAGGAGATCTTAGGTACTATATAAACTGAAAGAAAGAACCCTTCCTTTTTCTGATCCTGGTCCTATTTTTGGCCCCAACTTACATTTTGGCTACATTTATTGGCTCTGCTCTTTGTTATCCCTTTATACTTTTGGATTTTATCTCAAGTTTACTCCTACCCCCATTTTAATTTATCTTGTTTATCAGTATAATTATCATTTCTGCCTTGTTGTAATATGTCTTTCCTGGGAAAAGTGTTTTCCCCAACAACTTCTGTTTAATCTGCCTAATTATTGTTCTTGTTATGTCCTTTCTTGTTCACACACCAAGTCCCTCACTCTGACATCCAAGGCACTCCTTAGTCTTTTCACCCACTACTTGTCCTCTCTTATTTAATGAATGATCCAAGTTGTACTTCCCTTTCTTTCTTAAATGAGCATTATGCTTACCTATCTCCTTGCCTTGAAGAGCTTTATATAGCTTATACAGTTTTATACATCTTTATATAGTGTCTTATACAGCTTTTCTTTCTAATAGAATACACCATTTTCCTTGCCCTAAACACAACCTGTTCACTCTGGCATTCTTCAAGGGTGTCTCAAATGCAACCTCCTCCAATGGATTTTTCTTTGAAAATCTCTTGCCATCCTTTCTTCATTGCACAGTAGTCTGTCTACTTGCCATTTGTATTTGACTACATTATATGATTCTGTAAGATTAAGACAGGGATAATGTCTTAGTCACTTTAGTTGTTTCTAGAGTCTAGTGTTCTTCTGAGCTCTGACTGGTTATTATAGAGTCTTTGAGGCTGTGAGGTCAGTGTTCTATTTAGAACACAGCTCATTTATCTTTTAGTTATTCTAATTAATCTTTTAACATGTAAGGCAAGCTCTTCTGACTTAATTTTCCTGTTTGCCGTTTCTACATCTCAGTGCTATTGACAATCAGTAACTTTTAAAAAATAATGCAATGATTGCTGTACTATGTTTTAACTCTTTTTGCATATTTTAATTAATCTATATATCCTCTAAATTTATATTTTTCTTCCTTGAAAGAGGATCACTGACATTTGTGACCCAAATCCAATCCCAGTGCTCATGCTTTCTGTCCACATGTGTGACTTGTTCCTAATGTATCTCCCCAAGAAGGTGATGTCTTGTCATTGTACTCACATGACACTGTGCTAAGACAGGCATGGCTACCTTTGGGACCAAAACACATGTGAGTTAAGCCCCTAAGTTGAGTTTTAGATATTTCCTTCACAAGCCCAAATTAACAGCAATTATCGACTTGATATAGTTTTATTAAAATTGAATGACTTAGCAAATATGCTCCTTCTAGGCCCAGGATTTATAAAAGTGAAAGAAACATTTTACACTTAATAATAATAACCACTTACAATGAATCATAGTCCTTTCTATATGAAATTAATTGAATTTGGGGAGGTGGAAAATTTGAGCTAAGTACTTTCAAGGGTCCAGTCCCTCCAGGCTACTTGAGATTCACTGTGTGCATGAAAGGACTGACACTTTGAGGGAATCTAGTGAGCTGAATGTGTTCAGCTTTTCTTTAGACATTTACACAACCAGATAGATTTTTTTCTTTCAAGTGAGGATATAGAAAGGGAAGTAAAAATGAAAATTGTCCTGATCAGGGTCACCTAATTCCTACTGAAGATTTTGTTTACACTGGAACTGCAAAAAGTGTAACTGTATATTTATTAATTTGTGAAAGAAATTGAAAATGAAGTGTCTGGGTCTGTTGCTGATAACCTTTATATATAATTATGTCAATGTTTGCAACAGTCATCTTTGGTGGAGAAATACATTGTCTATTCTTTTCTATATCTTGCCAGGGTACATTAAACTCATTTTTTTCAAATTATTTGTTCCTTATTAACACTTAGGAAATATTTTCTAGCATATGATTTTAAAGTGCTTATGTTTTTCTAAGACTCTTTTGTACCAGTTTTCATAAAACCCTTGACCAGATTTATCCATTTCTCCATGCCTCTTTTCTTAGGACACTATGGGCTGATATTACCTTATTTTGTATAATAAGTATTTTACCACTTTGATCTGATTCATGTTAATTCCTTTTCTTCAGACTGTTGTATGGATTCTTATTCATACTTTTATTAGGATAAAATAATTTTACTTTTATGTTGAAAACTTGTTCATGTTGGTCTTCAAAAGTATGTTCTGGTGATCTTTAAGTTGTAACTGTAATCTCCTTGAGAAAATAACTGTGCAGCCTGCAAGAGGGTGTGAGTGATGCTTGCTAAGGATTTAATTACAAATTGGAAAAAAACAAATTCTTGTCTCAAAGGGTAAAGGGCTCAGAATGGAGAGAGAAAAGCATCTCCTTCCCTAGTTTCTGCTAACAAATATTGAGACGTGTTCTCTTGTATTTTATTTTATTTCTTTCTGTTTTTGTCAGAAGAAGAAATAGAGAACTTAAAAGAAAATTTCTTTAGCAGTATTTACTAAGATAATTCCCTAACTGAAATGACATTCAAGGGCTAGGGATGCTAACAGGCTCAGAACTGTAATTACATTGTAGTGACTTTTGACTTCAAGATAAAGTTTCAGAAGCATTATGTAAGTTAATATTTAAACATATATTTTAATTATAATGTAAAAATCCAATTAAAACGTATTTAACCGGAAACAGGCTTTCTTGATTTATTTAGCCCTTTAGTAGGCATAATGTTCAGACCTAAAGAATATAGATAAGATTATAGAGACAGTACTTTTCACATCCAGACTTTACCAGTGCACTATTTGTGGGAAAAGGGGAAGTATATAAATTAGTATCAGTGTAATATTTACAATGAAAAACTTTGCATATTTTTTAATTTTATAGTTTCTAATTTAAGATAGTCCTTTTTGTTATTATCAGATATTATGGTTTATTTGTGTTTTCTTTGGGAAATTGTAAAATGCAAAACCCCACAGTGGAGGGAAATCACTGTGAAGGTCCAAACCCCTTCCAAACTGCTGAGGACTGAAGCAAGTTATTGTCTTAGAATAAATTCACTGCAGTTAGCATTCTCTACTCTTAACAGAAATACGTAATTTTCTTTATCTCTTCAATATGAACCATTTTGCAAAGAAATTATATGTATTTACAATCCTATAAACTTATTAGCATCAACAGATAAAAATGAATAAATAATGATGGTAAATCAATTTTCCTTGAAATGTGGTTTGATCTGTACCAGGCTAAGACTACTCCAATCAGATATATAAATCTTGTCTTTCTGTTTATTGAGATTTCGTGCTCTCTCAGTATTTAAAAATTGTAATTAATAGTTTTTTACTTCTAATTTTATTTCATCTGTTAAATATCAAAACCGAAATATTGATTTATACAGAAAATAAACTTTTACTTAGGGCTTCATGATTAATTAATACTGCTCATTCAATGTACGTGTGCCCATCTCGAGATTAACAACAACAAAATAAATAGATTTGAGATCAAACAATAAAATGTTTGAATATTATTTATGGACACAATGAAAAAATAACTGCTCTGTTCTTAATAAATTTCTTAAAATTCCTACCATTTTACATGTTGCAGGAGAAGATGAACTATGAGTGAAAATACCAAATGATATTTTAAATAACGTTTGTACTATGAACTCTTTTTCCCTTCGCTTTAGAAATCAGATCCTCAAATCAATACTTGTGTTGAGATGTGGACATTACAAATATGTGTAATATTTAGTATTTGATGTTTTCCAGTTCTTTAAATCACTGATTCTAGACTTTGATAGTTGATTGTTAACTAAATCAATCATTGTTCACAAAACAAAAATTCTTTAGTTGGAATGATTTTTGGTGAATTTATCCCGTGTGAGGGAGAACCGTAATTTTATTAAGGGTTGCATTGGAATGTAAGTACCACGAGAATGTCAGAGTATGTGGCATTAACCCTGTATTCAAATCTGCCCTTAGGTGAACCAAATTGCCTGACTGCAGTTTTTTAGGAAAAAAACCAGACTCAAAACGCTCAGTCTTGCATTCTAGGATTAAAGCTGAAAGGAAGTCTCAAAGTTCCAGAAGCTGGGAAATTATTATAATTATGTATTTCTCAAAAAATGGTAATATTTTATCCTGCCTTTACAGTATAGCTCAGACTGAGTGTAAATGATTAGTTCCTGTGAGTGATGCATGGTTTCCTAGAGGGCGAGATTAACTAGGAAATTTCCACTCTGTTCTCCCTTGTATGAATGTGATCCACAAACTTTGGCAATGGGAATATAAACGCAAAACTTTAAAATAAATATCAAAATTTGTAAAGTCAATATTTTATGACACTCGCGTATTACTTTCGTAATTTAAAAAAGAATAAAATAGATTAAACAAGAAAGGAATTTGCATGCCAATTAATTAATATATAGACTATCTTAACTTATAACTAATATTAAAATAACTGACCTAATTTTTAATGTTGCATTTAAAAAATGACAGGAATTTGGTTATTATTAATAATCTCACTAAAACTACATGAAAGTAGAATAAAAATGTCCACATATTTTCCCTATAATTGTATGCAGCGCAGTGACCAGATTTGATAACTTTATTATATTTTAGACGTTGCTGTAGCAAATAAGGCAACCCAGACCAGGTTTAGCAGAGCCAGAATTAGCTGGCCAGTTTGCGGGCTCCCAAGCGCCTGTCTAGAGGTATCCTCAAATTCTTTTGCAAGGCATTGATGTTCCCTGAGCTGTTGGGATGCTCTCTTGCTAACAAGGACGATGGCTGTCTTCCATGGCTTAGAAAGTCTTAATGTTTGGAAATTTTTTCTCAATTTATGTTTTTTTCTCATATATATTTATTCCAAAAATGTGACATCATGGGAATCATATGGCTAGGATGTTAGCATTTTCCTTCTGCCTTCCACATGTTTTAGTATTCTTTCACGTTTTCTATCTCTTCTTCCTTGCCTGTTGCTTTTTGGAGAGTTCCTTAATGTGGTTGTACCTCTCAGGTGCCTAGTTATTTGGGCCTGTGGACTCCTGTGAGGATAGATAAGGGGGATCAGCCATCTCGTCTGGTGTATTAGAGAAGGGCCTCAGGCTCGGCCTGGTCTGTGTCAGTCCGAGGGAATTTAAGGAAAAGGAAGAGGTCATGTGCCAGGGTGCAAAGCCCCAGTTTGCTGCCCACTTACCAGGCAACTCCTTCGTTCAGAGCTTTTCCTCAACTCTTGAGAGAATAGCGGTAGTAGTGCAAGACCCTAAAGCTATAACCCACCAATCCACCAGCCCTGGGGGGTTGGAAGGAGTGAGTGAAGAGTGATCGGCTGAGGAGTCCATCTGCCCCTTTTTGCACCACCTCGTTACCCCAACTTGTGGACTCAGGCATCCAGATGTCTAGCCTGATGATGTAGTTTTGTGTAATGTAGGGAGGGTGGTGCTCATGCCTAGACAATTCAGGGGAGAGGTGAAGAACAGAACTTCACACGATTCTCCAGCCCCTCTCATGCCTCCTCTTTGCCACCTGCAGCCTCTCACCTGACCCTCTGTCCCCAAACAGTCCTAAACAACTTCCCCTCTCTCCAGGTTCACTATGGTGGTTGTGTAAGTTCCTGTAATACATATTTCCAGGATTGATATTACCTAAGGGAGTTAGGAGGAACAATTTTCTTACAAACTATTCATACAAAACTTAGGTATACAAACATTTGATAAGAGTTTAGTATTGCACAAAATTATGTAGTTAGCTAAACTTGGCATCTGTATTTCATGGATTTCCAAAGGAAGCTATGGATCTTATGTACTCAGCCAAGTGAACATGTTTGAGAACCTTAAGTCTGCCTGATGCAACTCAAGAAAATAGACAGTAAGCTGAAAATAGACGGTCAGCATTGTCCATTGTTTAAATCAAGGGATTGACATGGAGTTCTATCCACTGTTGAATGCATTTCTTAACATAACATGAAAACAGAAATAATTATGTTTGAAAGAAGGTGCTTGAGAAAACTGAGAAAAGAAATCTGCTAACCAAATTTTATGACTTCGTAATCATCTGTCCTATTTTCCTGGGCAAATTCTCCACTAGTAGTGTTAAAGGGAAAAATCCCCACCTGTAGCAGCATTTGTCTAGGTGGTATAAAACTGAATTTTGTGCTTTATCACAACTGTTCTAACTAGCTGAAGCTGAAAAAGCACCATTGTCTTTGAATGGCTCTCACAGGACCTAACTGAAGTGAAATGGGGGACATATTTTTACCCAATACGTACAGACCTATGGACTCTTCAAGTCCTCTCTGAAGTGATAGTTTTTAATCCTTATTTAGCATAAGCACTAAGTAATCCCCTTTCTGTTTAAAAACCCCTGAATCACCCCCAAAACACACACACCACTATTTAATTTACTTACTGGTAAGGATTATGAAGTTGTCATAAGTTATTTTATTTTCTCTCTGAGGGTCTTGTTTTAGCTTTAACAAATGTTTAGGTTTTAGAAGCTTGCTTCTCAAAGTGTGGTCCATAGACCAGAAGCATTGATGTCACCTGGGAACATGTTAGAATCCTCAGACCCCTTCCCCAAGAACTATTAAATCAGAACTCGCCTTTTCACGACATCCCTTGGGGATTGCTATGCAGAGCAGTCAGAGAAGGCGGGTCTAGGACAGCATTTACCAGAGGTGAATGCAGGGACGACCCACATCAAAAGCACCTGGAGAGCTTGTTTTAAATGCAGGGTCCTGGGGCCCGCGTCAGGTCCGCCTAATTAGAATCCCTGCGGGTAAAGCCTTGAGAATCTGAATTTTAAACAAATACCCCAGGTAATTATTAGGTACACTGAAATGTGAGAAGCACTGCTTTGGAAATTGCAGGCATCCAGTAGTTTTTTTTTTTAATCAGGCAGTTTGTATCTCACTTTTACAATTAATTTTTCCACCCATTTTCAGGAATATGTGTGTACTATAATTAAGCGGGGACTTATCAAACAGAATCAACAGGAATGCTATTTTCTCTCAAAATAGTATATGTATAGTGTACAAAAGATCAAATATTTATTATCTTGGCTTCATCTTTTGATCTGTGTGTCAAAATGTCTTACCCTGGGGTCTGCATAATAGCCACAATAGATTATCACCAAAATAAATTGCCCCAATGATTCACCTTTGATTCATAGAAATATAATGAAAAATTTGAGCCTCTTTTTTTTTTTTTCGCTTTATAATTTTATGAAATTTTAAATGAAAATTCAGCGCCTGGTTTTAAATGTAAAATCCTCTTTGGTGAGGAAAACCTTCTTATGTATTTACCTAACTGTGACTTTACAGTGATATCCGTTCATCTGAAAGTCTGTCACGTGACTTGCATAATTCGTAGATTACCTTTTACTATGATTAATTTTATATATAATATTGTTACATCTTACAACTCAAGTAGGAAGCACTAGAAATACCAAGTTAAAACAAGAGAGAATCTGATGTTAGTTTTCAAGCATCAGGTTTACAAAAATATTGCAGCTGTGTATGTGTGGCTGTTTGTGTGCCTATGTGTGCTAAATAAGTATAAAAAAATCTTTGATTAATCTTATTCCTGGCCTGTTTTTTATTGATTTAATTTTTCTACATTCAGAAGTTGTCTTATGTTGCTTATTCTAAGTGTTTGCCAGTACAGCAATTAAAGAAGAATACTCAATACAAACTGTTGATATGAGTAATAAAATATTTAAATGCTTTGGCATAAAGATGATAAACCAGAAGATACATAACACAGCATCACTTCTCCCGCCTCCTTTTTTTTTCTTTTTCTTTGAATATTGGTTTGGGGAAGAATGAAATGATTATGAAAAACTTGCCGAGAGGAAGCCACCTTCTCCACTGACCTTAAGATCTTCCTTCTGGCAAGAGTGGACCAGGCAACCTCAGTGAAGAGTGACTGGCAGAGGCACACGTGTGGCCTTTGCCATCTCAAGCATAAGTGCAGCTTGTCTTTTGGAACCCTGTGTCAGGTAGATTAGGGGCTTTCCCAAAACCTCCTCTTAGGCTAGCTTATTTTTTCTCAACTTTCTCTGATAAGGCTATTTGGGGATATTTATTTTAAAAAATAAATTTCTGGGCCCTATTCCACACCAATTGAATCAGACTCTCCAGAAGCAGGGCCTGGGAATCTGTGCTTTCTCTTCTAACATATGTTTGGAGTGGCAGAATGAGAAGACTTAGACTTCTTAAACTCTGATTTATTTTGATCATAATTGTTTTTCATGAATGGCGGAAAAAAGGGAAGAATTTTTGTGGTCATGTAGATTTTGTGCAGTAGAATTCTAAATAATTCTTGTTTCATTTATTTCAGTGTCATTTTGGTAGACAACATTTATATCTTTACTATAAAAATTAACTAAACCTGGCCAATTAGTTAACCACGTGAACCACTGGTAAATATTTGTATTTTATAAACTCTTAATTATCAGAGGGAATTCAGTACAATTTGCACTGCATAAATTTACTATAAATTTACATATTGGTTTTAATTTATTCAAAATGATTAATTTATGTTATTCACACTTTTATTCAAATGTATCTGCTTTATGTGTTACTAGGTTCATGTCCATGGTAACTGAATAAATATGCACCTGACAGCATTAATATTCAAACTTCTTCCATCTAATTTGTGAAGTTGGTATTTATAGTTTAGAAAGAGTCTTTAAATTCTGAATGTGGAAGCAGAGTTTTTAAAACTTAGATTGTTTATAATTTGAATATATTTTAAACTACAGAAAACTGTTGGTGATGAAACAATAAAAAGTAGTGATATGACAATGCAAGAATGTCAGGGCAAAAGAAAATGATGCAGATTTTTATTAATAAAATGGATTTATAGTTTGATGTTTACAGCTGTGCCGTTAGTTTACACCTTTGTTTCTTTTAGATGTAAAAGGTGCAGCAGGTAAAAATTGGGGCAATTTTGATAACATGGGACCTCCCAATGTTAAAATCATCTGAAATCATTACAATGCTTCGGCCAATCTTGCTAAGATTAAAAGAAATGTATTTTAATTTCCAAAAGCGAATTGTACTCAAGCAAATATTTTTAAGAAATTATAAAGATTATATATGTTATGTTTGATTTCTCTTTGATTGTTCTGTGAGAAAAGTCGTTAGGGAAGATGCCATTTCGTCTCACTGCATTTGTTTCATTGAGCGCTCATGTTATGCTTAAACAGGCCAGTCAAAATCTTGCTTTCTCATTTGGCTTTAGTAATCAGTACAACATGAATTAATGAGTTGAGCTTTAATACCATACCATAACAGGAGATTTTAGATATCTTATGTTAACTTATTTGTAGATATCAAATATTATTATTGCCGAATGCTTAAATAAACAGTTCTAGAAACCTAACTTTTCAGTCTCTCACATCTTCTTGATTAAATGGTTGCTTTGTGATGTCGATTTTGCCTGGGTTCTCTCAGAAGATTTTCTTTACTTTTTATTTTGAATAATTTATAGTATCACTTATTAAACCAGAGTCAGACTTCAAAGCTGTAGGTATCTGTGAGCAAAAGTAACAAAAAATTGGCTCGGTTTAATGAACAGCAAAATTGAGTTTACTTTTTCGATTTGGGATGCAATATAAGAATTCTGTCTCACAGAATTTAACATTTTCTTTTCTTTATATAATGTTCTGGAATATGTTTGACTAGATCAGAAGTTCCAAAGTTATTGAAACCATAGACAGTAAAGTTATAGGTAAAAGTGTTCCTTTTAAGGTATGTTTGCCAAGTCAAAAACAAAGTGGAATTCACAAGTACAAAAACATTTATAATTTACTTTTGGCAGGAAGGGAAACCTTAGAGCTATTCATCTAAAATAATCGCCAACTCAGCATGGAGTACAGTTTAAGAAGTGTATCTACCATGGTCTCAAGATTTATTGATTCTTCTTTCTTATATGGTCTTTTCCATTGAGGTTTATAACACTGAACCTTCTCAGTTCTTCTCTCAACCTTCCCTGGGATAAAATAAACACAACGTTGCTGAAACATTGAGTGAATGAGTCATGATTCAACACAAGTCGGGGAGAACATGATCCAACATAGAGGAGTCAGGCTCCTGCAGATTACTCCCCAAAGAGTAACTCAGAGCCGTTGGTTTAAAGGACTGAAGATTTACTCGCATGTACTTCTGTGAAGATTGTCTCCTAGGTCAAAGGCAAGGGTGGGACTAGCAAAGGCAACAGCCACAAAATTTCTCAAAGACAAAGGACTGGCCAGTTTATACAAGTCCTTGGTTTGTCATTTTTCGGCTGGCATAGACCCACTGCTGAGCCCCAAATCCATATGATGAATTTAGATAGAATAGTCACAAGTTCACTAAAAAGGCTGATTTTTCTGAAATGCTGAAGAGTTTCTTCCTTTTTCTGGGTCCTGACTGTTTGCTTTATGACACCTCCAGGCTCTGGGTCATGTAGCAGGAAAATCCCTGTGCACTTGCTCAAGGCTAAGTGAAAATTTCCAGAACTCCAACCATCATATCCATCTTCTAGGGAGCAGAAATGAGGAAGCACAAAGATAAGAGCGTGCCTCTTCTCTGTTAGAGAAGCTTCCCAGAAATACCACACAGCACCTCTGCTTGTAGCTCCTTGGTCAAATCTTAATCAGATGACCAAACCTAGCTGGAAGGAAGACTAAGAAACGGCCCTTCTCTTCATGTGACTAAATGAAATCAAGGTTTCGTCAGTGAGCAGGAAAGGGCAAATGGTTACTGAGGTAATCGATCAACGGTCTCCTCCAGGAGGGTGCATAGAAAGGATTCTTATCTCACACAGCAGAGTTATCCAATATTTCATCAATCTGGCTTCATAGGCATAATGAGGCCTTTCGATCTTTAAATATTTCGTAATAAAATAATACTTAGTAATGCTTCAAGATCACATTTTTCTTAAAGCTGTCATTATTATTTGTCTTTGAAGAGAATTTCAGGCACAAATAAAATATAAGAATGCATATTTTAAATCATAACTAGAATGGAAGGCCTGCATGGTACCTCTGTGGTTAACTTTCTCATGTAATCTAAAATTCGGTAATATTACATTGTCTCAATAGAAACTCCTGGTCTTCTCTCCAGGGTTTATCAACAAAGTAACACTGGGAAACAAGAAAACGTTAAAAAAAAACAATCCCTGTAAACTGACTGGACTGCTTTTAGTGCTTTTAAAAAGTATTCATATTCTTCTCTTTTTAGGGACATCATAATATTGCACCTCCTCACCAACGTTGAAGTTATGTGTGAATGTATAACTTATTTGGCCAAAAACATATGCAGGAAAGCGCTGTACATTATTTCCAAATTTAAGTGCCACCAGGCAAGTTTTCAGACCCCTTTCTCCTGTTACAATGATTTCTGAAGCACAGGGGGCTCTGAGTGTATCTTGTCCCTCTCTGACGGACGTGCAGCCAGAGCAAGAAATAAATAATTATACAAATCCACTGATTTTGAAGGTCGTTCATTACTGCAACGTGATGTGTCCCAAAAGAATATATTTTCTCTTCTCGAACAAGCCTTATGGTACTGAAATTATCTTTCAGGTGTTGCTAACAAATACTAGAAACTGTCATTAAAAACAAAAAGAAGGCAGAATCTACAAACTGTTCTTTGTAAGCAGTAGGTAAATATGAAAAAAATTAAATGGCATGGGAGATAGACTTTATATTCATCACACATTTTACTTTATGAGACTATGAAGCATTAGCGTAAGCAAGAGCAGTTAAATTCTTATTCTAATTAATCCCCAAAGAACTGGCTGGCAAAGATCAGTATAAAAGACTGGTTTTAGCCGCAATTTAAAATTGATCGATGGATCAGCTGTGCTCAGAAATGAGCCCTTTGAAAATTATTTCCTGCACTGATGTGATTCGTTGTTACAGAAATATTGCGTTACGTACTCATTCAACAGATACATATGAGGGGGTATCTCAAGCACTCTTTTCAGTATTGAAAAAATATTGTGACGAATAAGTCAGATGTGGTCTTTAAGTAGCCCATCATCAAGTAGAAAAAAAATACACAAATGTTTGCAGTTGTATGAAGCAGGATGCATTTGGTTATACGTTACACGAAAAAAACGTTCTGTGAGTTGATAGAAGAATGTCACTATTTAGATATTATAAAGAACTTCATGGAAGAGGAGAAGATATTTAAGGAGAATTATGAGGTCCTAAGCCCTTTTTCATGTATACGCTGTACTCTATTGCTTTTATTTATCATAGATAAATTCCATTTGAAAAATGTATAATTGGGTTTGAAAATACATAAATTGGCTGTGAAAAATGAATAAGATCTTGATGGCCAGAATCTAGAGAAGAGAAAGAAGTTCCCTACCAGGAAAGGCAGCACGGAGAGAGAGAGAATGACAGAAGCAATGGGGGCACAACGAAAGGGAAGCATAATACATACGCGCGTGCATATGGACCGCGGGGCATAGCAGAGTATGAATGAAGGTTGAAAGGTGTTTAAGTGTTTTCGTTCTGCGTTATAATTATTTCTTACAGGCCTGCATTTTACAGCAAAAAAGCCTGCTACATGAGCTTAGGTGCTTCCTCATTTATCCCTGGATCCCAGAGTAGCTTGACCCACAAAAGTCAGCTAAGTGCAATGAGACCCTGGTGGAGATATTTTTGTGAGTCCTGATCTTTATTAAAAGCTCACCAAAAGCTGGATTATGGAGATCCATGATTTTCAAATATTTCATTCTACTGCACTGAATTAGCAATTAGAATTAGGCAAGTTGCTAAGGAAAGCAGAGCAAAACACAGGCCAAGTGTATGTACTAAGTAGTAACCTGCCTTGATCCTCTTGCTCTGGGTCAGAATGTCTTAACTCTTTCTACGCCATCAGCCTCTTTGGCAGTTTGGTGAAGCCTATGCCTCTTCACAGAATAGGGTATTCTAAGTACATGAAATATGATGCAAGGATTATTGAAGAAACTAGTAATGTTCCAATAGATTGTCAAAATGTAAAAATGTTAAACTAAAATGTGTACTTCATTAACATGATGCATAACAAGATCTAATGGTGCGGCTAATAACTGCCATACTTTCAGAGTAGTGATGAATATAAACAATATTTCAAGATATCTTCAACAACTGAAATGTGATAAACATATCTGTGATGTTTTGTGACCAAGTTATAGGTACAGTTAACATTATTGTGGCTTGGGAATACTATATTGCAATTAAAAGTCAGTGAAGGTTCAGGCCCAGTGGTGCAGGGGTTAAGTTCACAGGTTCCGCTTTGGCAGCCCGGGGTTTGCCAGTTCGGATCCCGGGTGTGGGCCTACACACCGCTTGTCAAGCCATGCAGTGCCAGGCGTTCGACATATAAAGTAGAGGAAGATGGGCACGGAAGTTAGCTCAGGGCCAGTCTTCTTCAGCAAAAAGAGGAGGATTGGCAGCAGATGTTAGCTCAGGGCTAATCTTCCTTAAAAAAACAAAATGAAAATGGAATTTTTCCCCATTCAAATTCACAGATCCACTCTGTTCTTGGACTACAAGTTAGAGCTTCTTGCTTTAGATACTCCTCAATTTCCCAGCAGCTAAGAGGTATAAAATGTGGTGAATATCCCATTTTTATTGCCCTCTAGATGGCCACTTGTCCCTTTTTTGAACTCCCGGATACATACAGGATGGGATGAATCTCAAACTTGATCTTCTCATATTACTGTCCATGAAAGTGTTTTCTGTTCTGTCCTCAGGGCATATAAGATACAGGTTTTGCAAACAAGATAGGTTCATTACTGACTTTCTAGAGTCAGGAATACTAATTAGGTAAAAATAGGATTTTTCCAAGACAAATTATTTTATCAAATTTTCTTCTGGCATCTCTGAAGTAATACTCATGATAATAATTAGCTTTATAAGCAAGTAAACGCAAATTCTTGGGTTCTCAAAAATTTTCTAGCCTGTTTTTACTATGAACAGCACAGTTATCTCAGTTTCCTGGGTTTGAAAGTCTCCTTTGTGGATGAAATTATTTATTTATTTCTTCAAAAAGCCACTTTCATTAGCAGCTCTCCAACAAAATAGGTAAGGAAAAATAATGGAAAGAAAGCTCAAATTTGTCTTTTTTCTACTCACTATGATGAAAACAATCGAAGGAATGGAGATTGCAAGTGTTGAACGGAATGAAGTTTGGAGATTTTATTATTTTCTACAGCTACTGTAACAAATTATCTCAAATTTAGTGGCTTGAAACAGCACAAATTATTATCTTACATTTCTGTAGGTCACAAGTCTTATTCAGGGCACACTGTGCCACCATCAAGGTGTTGGCAGGGCCACGTTACTTTCTGGAAGCCCCGGTAATCCTTGGATCATGGCCTCCTTTCATGAGCTAGCAATAGCAGATTTAGTCATTTTCATATCACTTTGACCTCCCTTTTGTTGTCAAATCTCCTTCTGTTGCCTCCCTCTTCTATTTATAAAGCCCTTCGTGTTTGCATTGGGCCCACTGGATAATCCAAAATAATCTCCCCATCATAACGTCATCTGATTAGCAACCTTAATTCTCCTTTACCATGTAACCTAATATATTCACAGCTTCTGGGGAGTAGGAAAGAAGCATCTTTGGGCAGCCATTGTTCTGCCTACCACAGAGATTATCAGCGGATTTTAATCAGGCATTCTACCCAAGAGATCCATTATCAAAAAGGTAGCAATAGGGATGTATATATAGAAATCTGTATTCTTTTTTGTTCTGTCCACGTTGTGTGAGGTCTCTCTTATAAATGCTGAAATAGCCGAACTTTACGTCCATGGCAGCCTTAAATTAAGGTGTATATCAAATTCTCAAAACACATATAAATAAGTGTTCTTTACTTTTAAACAAAGGTATTATTTAAATTGCCAATCAGAATATGTGTGAGTAGAAGTAAAGCACAGAATAATAGACAAGATGAGGTGTATAACCTCATTAAGAATATGGTATAGGGGCCAGCCTGGTGGTGCAGCAGTTAAGTTCACATGTTCCGCTTCGGCAGCCTGGCGTTCGCTGGTTCGGATCCTGGGCGCGGACATGGCGCAGCTCGGCAAGCCATGCTGTGGCAGGCGTCCCACGTATTAAGTAGAGGAAGATGGGCATGGATGTTAGCTCAGGGCCAGTCTTCCTCAGCAAAAAGAGGAGGATTGGCAGCAGTTAGCTCAGGGTTAATCTTCCTCAAAAGAGAAAAAAAAGAATATGGTATAAAAACTGTTATTAATAAAAAATCAAAAGGAGAAAATGAGAGGATGTTACGGAAATAAGAACTTTTTTGGGGGGAAATAGTTAATATATTTATACAGCAAATTCTGGCAAAAGTGGATGTCTGGGCAAGCAAAAATATTTTTTTCCAGAAAATAGATCAGGTAAACAGATTCTGAGAAGCCAAATATTAATTAACAGGTTGTTGAGCAAAGTGATCAGAAATACTAAGAAAAGAGTAATTTGACTCAAGTTGATGGGGTCTGAAAACCAAGGAATCTTTTGAGGGAGATAGCTGCTTTAGGCTGTCATCTGCTAGTTAACTTTCAGAAATGTGACCAGACCTTACAAGTCTCCTTTTAACTTTATGAGAAAAAAACAAATCTGGAAAACATAAGCTGATAGGACAGAATTTTTCAAGAAAGCAATTCCTAGAACCATTTTTGGAGAGAGTACCTATTTAATTATAACTTTTGACCACCTACTTTTGAATCTTTGGATTGGGTTTTTTGTTGGTTTTTTTTTTTTTGAGGAAGGTTAACCCTGAGCTAACATCCCACTGCCAATCCTCCTCTTTTTGCTGAGGAAGATTGGTCCTGACTTAACATTTGTGCCCATCTTCCTCTATTTTATATGTGAGATGCCTGCAACAGCATTGCTTGACAAGTGGTGTGTATGTCTACACCTGGGATCTGAACTGGCAAACCCCAGGCCACTGAAGCGGAAGGCACGAACTTAAGTGCTATGCTATGGGGCCGGCCCCAGGATTAGGGTTCTTATTATTGTTATTAAATCTGTACTTCTCTTCATTGTTTGAAAGTGAAAATGTATCACTTTACTAAAAACATGAGTAATGGAAATACGGATGATTGTTAGTTTCCTTTTTGGACTTTTCTTATTTTTTAATATCTTTAAAACAATATGGAAGATAGAATGATATATGAAATACATCCGTGGTCTTTGCATATTGTATTGTAGCTGGCCATAAATTTTAAGGATCTATAAGATTTAATTAAGATAGAGAATTGTTTTTGAGTTGTGTTTGTGTTGTTGACATTGTTTTCCTATTTACTTATGACAGTGATGCTGTGAGTAGCGGTGGACGTGATGGTGCTGAGGGCTGTTCTTTTGCCCCAAATGCCTTAAAAACCTGTGAACGCCTCAAATAAAAGCTTTTATTTGTTTTCATGTCCTATTTTTATGTGTAGGGCATAATATGAAATGAAATATTCCACAGAGGGTGGTGACAACTGTAGACAGAAAGGCCAGCCCTGGGCACCGCGGGCTGAGTGGGAGCCCCAGCGTCGGTCTTCAGCCTTTTCTGTTCATGACCCTTGGAGGAGGCCGCCTGCATCTGTCCTCTCACTGCTGAGTCTGAGTTTCCTCACATGTACAATGAACATATTTAGATAAGTGACCTGTATGTTTCTTTTGGCTTATTCTGAACTGTTTAAACCTATTTGGGTGACAGGTATCACCATGTTTAAAATTATAAGGTTTACTTTGTTTTATGGAATAACTACAGATTTAGAAAATACGGATAGAATGGTGGATAGCACAATGGCTATAGAAATATTCTGGTTATCTCTAGCTACAGAGCAAACCACCCCAAATGTAGTGGCATTAAACAATAAAAATGTACTATGATATTCTCTCTCACACTTCTGTCATGACTGGGCTCAGCTGGGCGAGTCTTGCTCAGGGTCTCTCATGCAGTTACAGTGAGAGGGAGGCTGGGGCTTGAGTCATCCCAAAGGCTTCCTCATTCACATGTCTGAGGGTTAATGTCTCTCGGCTGGGACCTCAGCAAGGATTGTTGGCCTGGACACTTACAGGCAGCCTCTCCATGTGGCCCAAGCTATTTCACAGGATGGCAGCTTGGCTCTAAAGGCAAGTGAGCCAAAAAGATATAGAATTAGGGAGAAGTTTTGTAAGTTTTCTGATCTGGTGTCAGAAATCACATTTCGTTTCTGCTGCATTCTAGCATACTGTTTGTTAAGATCAAGACACTAAAGCTGGCCCACCATATCACCACATTCAAGGCAGTATCAAAAAATCTGTGGACATGTTTTAAAACCAGCAAACAGAGAAGTATGTATATATTTGAGTACATAAAACAGTTCTTTGTTTCCAGTTTGAATTTTCCATTATACCTTGTACTGTGAACTATTACATAATACACAAAAATCGAATATTCATGGGTGACTCCTTTGCTATGTATATACAGGCTAGTTTCTAAGAGTAGTGAGGTTCCCTTTGTAATGAAATTCTTTAAGGGAAGGTAGAAATTACGCATTTTTTATATCAAAGTTGAGGTGGAGCCACTCGTGCTTTCATTAACAAACGTATGTATCATCTTCTAATCTTGTGTGCTAATGCTTTGAATATTTTTATTGATCCCAAAATGTTCATCACTAATTGAAACAGCTGCTTTATTTAAATAGCATTTATGAAATGATACGCAAATAAGCTCTGCTTCATGTCTTGGCAGAAGTTACGTCCAATTTGATCAGAGAGTTCATCTGCTCCATACATACTCTTTACCTGGGAATGAAAGGGACTTCGAGCCTAGAGCTCTACTTTATTCCCTTTGACACCCACGTGTGCTTCTGTAGTGAGAGCAACAAAGAGATGAGAATAGCATTGTGGTCTGTACTTTCAGCATGGGCTGTCTGTCACCTTAATGGAATAACCAGTACAGACGACTTGAAGGGAGCAGGAGGTCTTGGGAAGTGCGGGGTTATACCCTGGGACCAATAGCATCCCCTCATAGAAGCTGTTCTAGAAGCCCACATTTGAAAGCCATAATTCAGACAATACATCTGCGTTTCCATGTCCAGGAGTCACAAGAATCAAAAAGTCAGTAGCCTAGCCTTGATTGTCCCTGCTTAGCTCAGTTATTTTTAAGAGACTTAGCAGCAGAGATGAGAGTGACACTGAGACACCACTGATTGAAAAGCTCATTCTTCCCCATGCCTCATCCCAACTTCTATTTCTGACTCATTCCCCTTTCTTTTAATTTTTCAATTTTTAATCTTTTCCAGCTTTAGTGAGATATTATTGGCATAACATATATAAGTTTAAGGTGCACAATGTGATGATTAGATACATATATACATTGCAAAATGATTACCACAATAAGCTTAGCTAACACCTCCATGTCCTCACACAATTACCTCCTTTTCTGTGTGGTGCTATCATTTAAGATCTACTCTCCTAACACACAAGTATATAATACAGTACTGTTAATTATAGTCACCATGCTGTGCATTAGAGCTCCAGAACTTGTTCATCTTATAGCTGGGTGTTTGTACCTTTTGACCAACATGTCCCCATTTCTCCTATCCCCAGCCTCTGGCAACCACCATTCTGCTCTCTATTTCTCTGAGTTCAACTTTTCTAGATTCCACATATAAGTGAGAACACACAGTATTTATCTTTCTCCATCTGACTTATTTCAATTAGCATAATGTACTTGAGGTCCATCCATGTTGTTGCAATAGGCAGGAATTCCTTCTTTCTCATTGTATATATATATATATATATATATACCACTTCCGTATCCATTCATCCGCTGATGGACACTTACGTTGTTTGCATATCTTGGCTATTGTGAATAACCCTGCAATGAACATGGGGTGGCGTGCAGATATCTCTTTGAGACAGTGTTTTCATTTCCTTCGGAAACATACCCAGAAGTAGGATTGCTGGATCATACGGTAATTCTATTTTTAATTTTTGAGGAACTGCCATATTCTGTTCCACAGTGGATGTACCAATTTACATTCTCACCAACAGTGCATGAGGGTTCCCTTTTCTTCACAGCCTTGCCAACACTTGTCATCTTGTTTTATTGATGATAGCCATTCTAACAGGTGTGAGGTGATATCTCATTGTGGTTTTGATTTGCATTTCCCTGATGATTAGGGATGTTCAGCACCTTTTCATGTACTTGTTGTCCATGTGTATGTCTTCTTTAGAAAAATGTCTATTCAAGTCCTCTCCCCATTTTTAAATCAGATTATTTGTTTTTTTGCTATTGAGTTGTATGAGTTCCTTATATATTGTGGATATTAACCCCTTATCAGATATATGGTTTGCAAATATTTTCACTTGTTCTGTAGGTTGCCTCTTAATTTTTGGGGGGACCAAGACAGGCACTGGTGGAGGCTCATCCTGGTGTCTACACACTCAGCTGCAGGGACCAGCTGCAGGTGACTGTGTAGTGGCAGTGGCCTATGGCAGACATACACATAGTGGCAGGGGCCAGGGCAAGTAGCAAGGGACAGGCCAACTGCTGGCCCACTGGCAGCTGTGTAGGCCCTTGCTGTGGATGTGCATGCTTGTGACTTCAAAGTCTTGTGTGGGGCACATGCACAGTACTGGGGGCTGGTGATGGGAGTCAGGCTGGCGAGGCGCAAGTGCACAGCTGGAGGAGCTAGCTGCAGGTGAACCTAGTGGTGTAGGCCAGTGACAGGAGACAGGACTGGATACAAGCCCACGAGCAGCTTCGGGGCCCTGGCTGAGAGTGTGCACTCTTGTGGCTGCAGGGTCTCCGTATTGCCGGTGTGCACAGGGCAGTGGAGGCCGGTGATGGAGCGTCAGGCCAAGAGTGCGCTGATGCACAACTGGAGGGGCTAGCTCCAGGTGATTCCAATCGTGCAGCCCAGTGACGACATAGGGCTAACTCTGGGCCCACAGTAGGTGTGGGGGCCTTGGCCATTGGTGTGCACTTCTGTGACTTCAGGATCTTGTCACAGGCGTGCACAAGGTATTAGAGTCTGTCAACCTAAATAAAGAGGTAAACTGAGGCAAGCTCGAATTATCAGAAATTGAGTTTATTGAGGAATAGCAGAGAAATTACAGTTCCGAAACGCAAGCTGTAACAAGCTACGGCGAGTCCCTTGAGGCTTTGGGGCTGGGCTGTATTTATGGGCAAGGAGTGCAAAAAAGGGGGACGTCTAGCCTGAGTTCAAGCAGTAAGTTCATTGCTCTGAGGATGGGGAGAGATTTTTGGTGGATGTTCATCGATCCCAAGTCAGTCTTCCAGAAATCACACGTTTAGGGGAAACCAGTCTCAGTCCGAAAGTTCCATTCTTCTCAGGGTGCATGCGTGAGATTCTCCATTTCATATCTTCCGGTTCCATTTTAGATTGAAACCCTTTCACAAATCTTATTAGAAGAGTCAGTTCCTCGGCGTGCAAGCGGACAGCTGGACGGGGGAGCCCCACGGGTACACACGGTGACAGTATCAACTGCGAGGATCTAGGCTGGCGTCTTGCACTGGCGCGGAGGCCTGGGCTGGCTGCAGGTGTGTATCCTGGGCCCTGGTGGGGGCGGGGTGTGTGTGTGTCTGTGTGAGGGAACAGGACGAGACTCAAGGGGCTGGCGTCAGTGGACACAAATACCTGTGGGGCAAAAACTGGTGAATTATGCAGGGCGTCCATGGTGGCTGTGCTGGCCACTGATTTCTTCAGTGGCGAAAACTGCTGGGGTCCTCTGCAGAGCAGGTCACCGGGACCCACGGTTGCTCCTGCTGTGTGGCTGATATTGGTAGCCCCTTTTCGTCTTTGTGCCTGGCCATCTCTAGACGTCTCAGCTTTGCTGGTCTCTGGTTTGGTGAAAACGAGGCAGGTCCTTTGTGCAATGCCCGGAAAGGCTGGGGAAGCTGGTTGCGCACCGGCTCTCCCTTTCTAGTTGGGGAGTTGCCTCTTGGCGCTGAGCGGGGCCGGCCTGGGGGATGGGATGATGCAAGCAAATGAAGCTATTCATTTTTTCCCTTTTTCGGTGGTTGTTCTCAGGTTTTTCCTTTTACTGTGTTGCTGAAGATTCTTAAGTGACGCCCAAGCTCTCCTGCAGCTGGTTTGTTCGTGGTTAGCTAATTGTTGATCTTTGTAGGCGAACAGAGGCTGCGGTCTCCTATTTCACCATCTTGGTGACATTATTCCCATTTTCTGGCTTTTTAAGTAGAATATTTATCTTATCTATTTCAGCCTTAAGTGTATAAAAGTCTATGGCTTTTTCCTAAAAATATTGCTTTTGTTTTCTGTGAGGAATTTTAAAGTTCGTATGGAATAGCAAATATCAGAGAATAACCATACACACACACACACACACACACACACACACACACAAAGGAAAGCTGAATGAGGGAATGGATGGATACCACACTAGATTTAAAAATATTACAAAGTTAATAGAAATCTTTCTTACACCATATTTAACCTTAAATCCTATGTGTTTTATTGATCTGAAAATTAAAACAAAATATATTTTGGCCTTATATTCTCTATCTATAAAGTGAAGAAAATAGTAATGTTAACTACATTGCAGGCTGTTGTGAGGAAAATAATGCATGTAAGTTGCTCCACAATAATGATAACAGTTGCTAACATTCATTGAATGTTTGCAGCACTGTTTGTAGCACTCAATAAATATAACATGCTGTTGCTATTATTATAATGCATTATTCGCATGAAATAATGAAAATTGTCATGGTGGATGATATATTCAATTGGATTTGCAACAAAATTAGTAAAGATCCAAAGAGATGGTAGAAAAAAGAGAAGCGTGTGAAAGATGAATCAGAGATTCAGGAAAAGGTGGTTTTTCTTTGGACAGTCAAAGGGCTGAGATTGTTACCATGCAAAAACATGAGATAAGGTCTTGGGTTTCATATGAAAATGAAAACTGTAACTGAAAACTCTGCATAAAATTGCAGCTTTAAAATAAGTGTACTTTTGTTGGAAGAAGTGATTCGATGAAATCCAAAAATCGGTTTATAAACACTGTTTTGTGTGTCTTTATCAACCACTAGATGGGAAAAAGCATCTTCTAAGAGATAACGTGGGGTCTCTTCATCCAATGCACTCTTGATTTGTATTATCCCACCTGAATGGATCAGGAATCCCAAACCAAGAACTTTACATTAAAATTAGTGTAGGGACTGTGATACCCCCTAGGATTACTGGCAAAAGCAAGCATAAAATAATTCAGGAGAGATGCTTATACCATCCAGGCTGCACAGAGTGAGGTGAGGAAAGTCTCAAAAAATGAATGCAAATTCAAAAGTTACAAAGCACATAAGGAAGCAGTCTATCAAAAGGAAGAATCACGAATCCAATAGTCGGAAGGAATAGAGCCCAAATAACATGATAAAATAGTCCACAAATGTGAGATAAAATATAACAAAAGCATTTTTAAAATGGGTGAAGACATAAAGAAATTGTAATTTAAAGAAACAGGCAGAATTGGAAAAGAATATATAAAAGAATCTCTGAAGTGAAAAATATAGGCACTGATTTTTTTTTTTAAAGTACTCAATGGATGTGGCAAGTCGCAAATAGTTGTAGAGGATGACAGAAATAGAGAGCTGTAACAGAATTTTGGGTAAATTATCCAGAATTCAGCATGGGAAGACTTAGGTGAAAACTACAAAAGAGACTTTTAAAGACTTGGAGGATACGAGGAAGTCTGACTTATATTGTGGGGGACCTCATTTTGAATTATGGATGTCTTAGCCAACATGCTCCAATTCAGTTCACACTCTCCCCCTAACAGGTACCCCTTGGTTAGCTCTTGGGCCTAGGAGTCTACTATCAGAGGGACTGACCCAGATAAGAGTTCTGTGCAAGTGCTGGAAGCAGGGTCCGCCTATTTAATAGGAAATTCTTGTATCATAGGTGCCTGGAATGTGATTGGTGGTGGACTTGTTCCATTGGATCCTTGGACTCCTTGCCCTATGGGGACAGAAGAAGGGTAGAGTGAGGTCCTGGCAATCATGAGGCCTAGGGCAGGGACCTCACTTGATTGGGTCTAAGGGATGTCTTAGGTTGCGTATCCCCAGAAGCAGACATTGAGACTAAGCCTCGAGAACAGTTTATTTAAGAGGTGATCTCAAGAAGCATAGGTAGGGAAGTGGGAGACTGTGAAGAGAGGAGACCAATTCAGGGGATGTTAATGATCAGATTACCACTGGGCAATTGGGGCTGAATCCTGCTGGGAACCTCTGGAAGAATTCACCTCAGAGTCATTCCAACCAAAGGGCAAGGAAGCTGGGTTATTTTTCCATCAATTTCCATTTATCATCGGTTGAGAACTGCTCTTGCAGGCTTTAACTGCCACTTTTGGCCTGATTCGTGTGAGGGCTGAGCACCCTTTCATGGCCAGAGAAAGCCTTCAAGGAGAAAGGAGCAGTTTCCCATAAAGCCACTGATCTACAGGGAAGATAGAAACGCCCAGGGTGCATGGCATGGCACGAATAGCATCTGCTACTGTGCAGAATTGGAAAGGACTTTGAACATGAAAACATGTTCCTAAAAGAGAATGATGGTATGGTGGCATAATGTGGCCAGTAAAATTTCTGAGTTTCTAAGGATCAAAATGGTTTCTAACTCTGCTGTTTGACCTCCGAGGGGATGCAGATACTGGCAGATAAATCTGTTTACCCGGAAGTGGCTTTTTGTTTATAATATGTGATAATGCTTCTGTTTATTACGATCAATTAAATTATTTCAGATTTTAAGAAAAGAAACATTATTTTATCAATACGTCTTCAAAAGTAGAACCATGTTTTCCATGAATTCCACTGTTAGGATGGATTTCTTTTTGAACTTGTAAGGGAGAGGGGCTGGCACTGTGCAATCCTTAGGGTCTTTGCTCATGAACATTTCATGAGTTGGAAAATGTACATATAAGAATGTCCTTGGTTTTCACTTTCAGACTCAGTATCATCAGGAAATGAATATTTTTAAGGAAAAGGGAATGGTGTGTAACAGAAAGCTTTTGACGGAAGCTTTATACGTGAACTCGTGCCTTTCCATTTTTGCATACTATGAAATAGCTAGTGATTTTTTATCTTTGATAACATTAATAATTACTGTTGAGTTGTTTAAATTTTCTATTCTAAACAGTTCATTTTATTTAAATTTCTTGTTCTAAAGGTTTTCATTTCAATCTGTTCATGCGTGAGAAAAATCAAGCATTTTTTTTTCTGGATTCCTGTTAATAAAACAACACATTTTGATCAAACATTTCTTTCTCTTCATCTGCTCTAATGAGATTGCCACAACCCAAATACTTTTCTCAGAATAAAAGTAATCAATGAACAAAGATGATAAAATGTGCCTGGAGTCCTTTTTAGCCAAGAGAAAATTATATTCTAAAATTATATTTGTACTTGAGTAGAGTAGAATAAAAAGAACAATATTCTGACAGTCTTTGAGAGTAAATGTTTGTTTTCCCCATAGACCAGAGAAGAATCTTGGGACTTTGGTTAGACACAGTATGGATTTCAACTATGATACATTGCGAATGCATGTTAATATATAATGTAAAATTATAATATGGAGTATGCATATAACAGCATATAACATATAATATGTGCTATCTAACATAATTTGCATGTGTAATGTAATTAATTTGTGATATAAAATATGGTATATACATATAACATGTTATAAACACATAGAAACCCTCGATTTGTTTTACAGAAGATTTAAAGCAGTTAATATTCTTGCAAGAGTGACTGATTTTCTTGACATTGTAGGGGAGGAAAAAGTTTTTTTCTCTATGCTTCTAGGTTCTTCTGGCTGGTTTAATAATTAAATTGACGTGAGACAGATTAAAAAGAGAAAAACAAATTTAATTTTGTATGTATGGGAGCCCCATAAGAATATGAGACCCACAGGTAGGCAGGCAATTGAGGCTTGTATGCCATTCTGAGCTAGGGAGAAGGAGATAGGGGGCTGGAACTTTAAAGGAGAGAAAGACAATTCACAAGAAGATGGGAAGAGCAAATGTGGTAAACAAATGCTATGTATAGACAATGGGGCTGAGGAGGGAAATTTGATCTCCAGGCCCTGCTGAGCTCACCCCCTTCCCCACCACCCCCTGAGCTTAGCACACCTAGCCCAGATAATTTGCAGGTATGTCTGGTGATAGTTCTCTTCCTGGACCAGGCCCTCTATCTAAATTCTTTTAGACAGTTAAGAGAGAGGTAAAAGTTTGTCTTGAGTCTCATAGGCTTGATTGGCTTCAGCTCAAAATAGTCCACATGCCAGAGTGGCACATTTTGGGGAGACTTCTTCTGAACCCCTTCAACGTATAGACTTCAGTGCGTTTGAAAACAAAGTTTCTATCTTTAAAATTTGATGTCATAAATATTTCTCATAGTAGTGAATTAAAATTATAGCCAGTTAATCTCACTGTCATGATACTTGTCTGGTTGATATACTTGACTTTTTTTCTAGCTTTCTGAAGAATTTCCCTATATGGAATTAGGCCTTAGGATACTTTTTATCATTTGTTGTTTACTGATTTTTTTTTTTTTGAGGAAGATTAGCCCTGAGCTAACTACTGCCAGTCCTCCTCTTTTTGCTGAGGAAGACTGGCCCTGAGCTAACATCCATGCCCATCTTCCTCTGCTTTATATGTGGGACGCCTACCACAGCATGGGGTGCCAAGCAGTGTCATGTCCGCACCCGGGATCCGAACCAGCGAACCCTGGGCCGCCGAGAGGTGGAACGTGCAAACTTAACCGCTGTACCACCGGGCCGGCCCCTAATTTCTTATATATATTGGCAATAAATGGAAAGAAAAGTACAATAGTGAAATTTGTATTATGTTTTTATACTACCTTAGGGTTGAGGAGATTTTTATAACTATGCTCCGATTGCATTAAGATTATGAAAATGGTAACCTTCAGAGAAAAAGCGACATTGCTTGAAAGGAAAAGCCCAGCATAGGTAAATGAAGCAAAGAATAGCCTGCCCAGCCAGTTAGAGACCTTGGAGAAACAGCAAAGCTTTCTGTGGATAAACAGCAGGGTAACAAGAAAGTCTTCAGTAGAGCAAGGATAATTTTTTATGGTTATCTTGTCCAGCTGTCACACCTTCTACCCTTTTTAACAACATGCCCTGCTCCCTGTGGTAACTTGCATGTTTAAAGGAATGGGATCATTATTCAGTAATCCAAGACGTGCAAATAGTCCACAATAGAGATTACAGACTTGAAGAAAACTGGAAGGTGAACAAAGCACTTTTTATGACAAAATTTATATGGTTCGTTCTCTGTTGTCCAAGATTTAACATATTTCAGCTCAACAACTTAGTTTGGGCCTGCCAAATATGTACGTTTCTGAGTGCTTCAGGATGGTGAATAACAGTTACTTGAAGGGAGCAAGCCTATGACTTGCCATAAATTCTTTGACAGTTTCCTTGTTTGTTGTAGAATTAGATAATACAAAATATAAAAAACTATTGAGAAAACAGCTTTATTTGGGTATCTCTGGATATGTATACTGGATATAAATTGTGCATTAGATTAGATATATTTGCAGGAAAGAATACATACACTCATCTCTGCAGAGGTTGAACATCTGGTGAGTGGTCTAGAAGTGAGATCTGAAGACAAAGTTTCTCCTTAAGAAAATAAATAGCACACTTTAGTAAAAAAAGAATTATTAAATTCTTCTTGTCTCCTGCTCTCAGTTGGATTAAACCAGCAACTTAAATTATTTATGTACTATTCTGAAAAATATAATTTGCACAGATGTAAGAGGGAAAACAAGAGTCTGGAGTGGAGGAAAAGTAAAATCTCCTAAGATATTATGGTGAAGGTAAAATGGGTCAGTGACGAGGGGAGATGAATGCCAAGTCACTGGGACATTATAGGAAGGTTTTATCTTATAGGTGCTGAAGAATCCTTTGGGACCACAGTTCAATTAGAAAATTGTATAATGAAGATCAGACCAGGGGGCAGAAATCTCTTAATGTCATACTAAGATACTGGAAATCAGTTATTTATTCATTCATTCATTTAGTTAGTTATTTACAGTATTCATTCATCGAATTAATGTTGGTGAACACCTATGTGCCACTGTGCATGTTTGGCACTAGACATGACAAAATGAACAATGACGACAAATGGTGGGAGTCAGAAATTGTGTTTGAGGAAAAAATAATTGCCAAGATTTTTCTGTATAAATGGGAGATAAAAATTAGATGTGTTGAAATTTAGGTATTTTCGAGAAACTAAATTATGTAATTATACCAGCTTAATCCAGGGGCAATAAAAGTAGGAAATGATTCTCAATACTATGAGAAGAGATGTTCTCTTCAGGGAAAGGAGGAGCTAAGGACTGAGGATGGTAAGCTGAGAGATATGCATCCTGTAATTAGGTGGAAGAATACAAAGAAACTCAAGAGTACAACTGTGGAAAGAAAAGATTATTTTTGGTGAGGAAGCAAATGTCATTTGGAGTTTTCAAAAACCCCTTTCAGTGTACCTACTTAAAATTTTCTATTTTTCCTCTTCTACAGAAGCATCTTTCTTTATCTTATCTGACTACGTTTAACTTTATGCTTATTTTTATACACAGGGCGATATCATAGGATGGTGAATTTCATAGCACTGTAATTTATTCTTTAAAATGAAATGCACATATGGAAGCAGAATTTGATGTGGTGGTCATATTCAGCGTTTCCTGCATTTTGCTAGTTGGATGAAATTGAATACAGGCAAATATACAGAAAATATACTCATGAATTTTAGTTAAAAGTAAATTGTTTAATTAAGATTAATTATGTGCAAAACAATGGCATACTTAAAATAACATCCCCCAGTAGGTCTAATATTTTGCTCGACAAAAAGCAGAGAAAATAATAATTTTCGTATTAGCAGGTCATTAATCTTGACCTTATGAGAGAACAAAGTAATTTGTTTCAAAGATACTTGAACCTAATATGTGAAACCTAATAAAGTTGAAATATTAGTAATGTAATTGTTCTCATTTTAAATTTGGGTCAAGTTTATAATGTAGTGAGAGAGCAAACAAGGAGAATATTAACTTAATAAAGAGTAACAGCAGGGTTTCCTTTTATATTCTACTTTTATGGTAATATACAGCATAAGTAGGCAAAGGTTCAGACCCTAGTACCAGCACTTACCATCCCTGGGACAAGTCACTTCACTGGTCTATACCTCAGTTTTCTCATTTGGGGACAGGAATTGTTTAAGGAAGAACATGTGATGATCTCTTGCATTTAAACCAGTGTCTGGAACATGATAAATGCTAATTAAGTGTTATTGTTGTTGCTATTATTATTATGAACTCATCAGGGTAAAAAGAAATGAGCTAAGCATATAAGAAAGGATATTATGCCGTATTTGATTTATCACAAAGATTTCAAAGCACTGATTTGGGAGTCACATACTAGTTATATAATTTAAAACAGTCTACTTAGCCTCTCTCAGCCTCAGTTTCACAGGTTACTTTTTCCTTAGGCATCAATGGTTGAGTTGACTCAGAGTATTCCAATAGTAGGTGCATATTTTTGTCTTATGTTAAATATAGAAATATATCAATGCTCCAGTAAATAGATATTACTAAATTTCTAAATAGAAAGTTCAAATGCCAAACTTTACTGAGTTTCTTTCTGCCAGCCGACATCATTATAGCTGGCCTTAAGTAGGTATCTGCTTATATGGTGTGACATCAGTGTTGCTAAAATGTCTTTGTACAAGTCTGTTTCTCCACCAGGCTTTAGTAGATCTTAAAATGTCTGTCTTTCCTTTGGATTAAAGCTTTGATGGCTTCAGAGGAAAGCAAGTTGATTAGCTGATTTGAGTAATGCAATAAACAAGCATATAATCTAGAAGAGCCTTAGGGATTGAGATCAAAGTGCTGGTAAAACTTAATGGAATCAAAGAAACTCAGAACATGAGACATTGTCTGTGATAATCAGCATGAAGGTAGTCAGCATGAAGATAGCGAAGGTGTGAGTAGGGGTGAAAGAAGGATAAAGGTCCTAAGAAAGGAGATTATAAAATTTAGACAAATTATCAGCTAACATAATACTCAATGGTGAACGCTTGATGCCTTCCTTCTCGGATCAGGAAGAAGACAGGGATGCCGGCTTTCACCTCTTCCGTTTAACATAGTGGTGGAAGTCCTATGTTCTCTTTCTTCTCTCGCTTTGTGACTACCATTATGCATATGTTGGTATGTCTGATGGTGTTCCACAAGTATTTTAGGCTCTATTCATTTTTCTTCATTTTTTCTCCTTTCTGCTCCTCAGACAGGATTATTTGAATAGATCCATTTTCAAGTTTGCTGATTCTGTTTTCTGCTTGTTCAGATTGGCTATTGAACCTCTCTAGTGATTGTTTCATTTCAATTACTATGCTTTTTACCTCCAAAATTTCTATTTGATTCCATTTTATTATTGCTCTTTAACAATATTTTCTGTTTATGGAGATACTCTTCTCCTGGTTTCCATTAGTTTTTTTTTGAGAAAGATCATCCCTGAGCTAACATCTGCCAATCCTGTTTTTGCTGAGGAAGACTAGCCCTGAGCTAACATCTGTGCCCATCTTCCTCTACTTTTATATGTGGGACGCCTGCCACAGCATGGCCTAATGAGAGGTGCCATGTCCGCACCTGGGATTTGAACTGGCAGACCCCAGGCCACCAAAGCAGAATGTGCGCACTTAGCCGCTGTGCCACCAGGCCGGCCCTCCATTAGTTTTTTCGTCCGTGATTTCCCTTAATTCTTTGAACAGATTTAAAGTAGTTGTTTCAAATTCTTTTTCTGGTAAGTCCAATGCCTATGCTTCCTCAGGGGCAATTTCCATTAATTTCTTTTTTCCTTGTCAGTGGACCCTATTTTCTTATTTCTTTCATGCTTCATATTTTTTTTTAAACTGGGCATTTTGAATATCATACTGTGGTAATTCTGAAAGTTAGATTCCATCCTCTCTTCAAGGTTTGTTGTTGGTGCTTTTTGTGGTTTGTTGTTGTTGGTTTTTAGTAGCTTTTCCAAACTATTTTGTAAGGTTTGTATTCTTTTGCATATGTAGCCACTGAAGTCTGTTTTCCATTAGCTTAGTGGTCAGCCGGTGTTTTGACAGTTTCTGTGAATGCCTGGAGCCAAGGAAAGGAAAAAGAAAAATATTCTCTCAATCTTTTTGGAATAGCTTTGTGTTGTACCGGTATTTATTTAACTTTTACCCTGACCATTTACAACCCTGTGTTAGCCTTTACGTCCTAATTGAGTGGAGGCTGAAGGTCAGCCAGAGTTAAAAGCTTATGGTCATCTCAGGTCTTTTATGAGCGTATTTCTGGGCCTGGGCATGCACATGGCCTCCTTGATCCCAAGGCATATGCAGGAGCTTTCAAAAGACTTATTCCTCCACATATCTCCTTTCTCAACCTCTTTCTTCCCAAGTTTTTGGTATGTCTATTGCTTGTCTAAGCTCTTCTCGTTTGCCCCAGGCAGCTGCCATCAATAATTTTGCCTTTAAATCCTTTTAGTAAGTCTTCTAGCTCTGGGAATGCTTCCAGTCTGAAATAAATGGAAGACCTTGAGTTGGTTTTTGAGGGCACCGTTAGTCAGGTCAGAGCACACAACCAGAAGTATTTGAGAATAAGATTCATAGTGTTCCCTCTGGCGATAGCAAGCTGCACAAGGAGTGTGGGCTGCAAAGTTCATGGCTTCTACTGCTTTAAAGAGTGGGAGATGGTAAGCAGGTAATTTAAAATGCCACAGAGCTCTCTTACCATAGTACAGCCACTTCTTTCTTCATTGAAATTTCCCCTGGTCGTTTTTATATGCTTATTTGCCGTCTGTATGTCTTCTTTGGTGAGGTGTCTGTTAAGGTCTTTGACCCATTTTTTAATTGGGTAATGTTTGTTTTTTCTTGTTGTGTGTGATGAGTTCTTTGTATATTTTGGATAACAATTTATTAGTTGTATCTTTTGCAAATATTTTCTCCCAGTCTGTGGCTTGTCTTCTCATCTCTTGACATTGTCTTTCACAGAGCAGAATTTTTTAATTTTAATGAAGTCAAGCTTATCAATTATTTTTTCAAAGATCATGCCCTTAGTGTTGTATCTCAAAAGACATAGCCATACACAAGGTCACCTTGGTTTTCTCCTGTGTTATCTTCTAGGAGTTTCACAGTTTTGCATTTTACCTTTAGGTCTCTGATCCATTTTCAGTTCATTTTTGTGAAGGATGTAAGGTCTGTGTTTAGATTCATTTTTTTCATGTGGTTCTCCAGCACAATTTGTTGAATATACTATCTTTGCTCCATTGTATTGCCTTTTCTCCTTTGTCAAAGATCAGTTGACTATATTTGTGTGGGTCTATTTCTGGTCTTTCTCTTCTGTTCCACTGATCTATTTGTCTGTTTTTTTCTCCTATACTACACTGTCTTAATTACAGTAACTTTATAGTAAGTCTTGAAGTCAGGAAGTGTTAGTCCTTCAATGTTGTTTTTCTCCTTCAATATTGTGTTGGCTATTCTGGGTCTTTTATCTCTCCATATAAACTTTAGAATCAGTTTATTGAGATCCACAAAATAACTCTCTGGAATTTTGATTGGGATTGCCTTGAATCTGTTGATCAAGTTGGGAACTTGGTCAGTTTTTAAATATTCCTTTTCTCTTTGTTCTTCAGATTGCATACTTTCTATTTTTCTATTTTCAATTTAAGTGACTCTATCCTTTGTTATCTCCATTCTTCTGTTAAGCCCATTCAGTGAATTTTTTTATTTCATATATTCCGTTTTTTAGTTCTAGAATTTAGATTTGGTTATTTTTATATTTTGTATTTCTCTTCTGAGTTTTCCTAGCATTTCATTCATTGTGACCATATTTTACTTTATGTCTTTGAACAATGTTATAATAGCTGGTTTAAAACCTTGATCTAGTATTTTTAAAATCTGTGTTGTCAAGGAGTTGGCTCTTGATTGTCTTTTCTTTTCAGAATGGGTAAAATTTCCTTCATTGTGTGTCCAGGAACATACATAATTTTGAATAGTGTCCTGGATGTTATGAATGTTATGTTTTATAGACCCTGAATCGTGATATATTCCTCTTGGGTGTGTTAAATTTTTGTTCTTTTTTGTTTGGGGATTTGGTCAACCTGGGTGGACTAGTATTATAAACACTATTCCTTGGTCACTTTCTGAAATCTGAATTCAGTGTTGTTATCCTTTGGTTGTTTGCACTGTGTACCCTGTGCATGTCTGAATTTGGCGTCAATCAGAGATTTGAGTAGAGATTATGAAAATAATTTTAGTTCTCCTCCTCTCTGTCTCTCTCTTTCTAGAATGCCCTATTTATTTTTTTAGTGGCTCTGGTTACCCCAAACTCTACCCTTTGTTTTCTCAAGACAGAAAGACTGCATCAGTGATTTTACTGTAAAGTAACAACAGTAAATGAGCATGTTAATTCTTTTATAAGAATCATTTCTTTTGTTCCATTTTCCATAGATCCCTACTCTGATTTTTCTCATACTATATATAATGTTGATCTGGCTTGCTTTTTACTAAAATTGAATTATTTCACTGGAAATATTTAAATTAAAATTTAGTTTTTAATTGCTTGAGTAATTTAGATTATTTTCAAAGTTATATTGCTATTTTATAATTCATGTTCATGAATTCCCTTTCCTAGGTAATTTGAGATATTCTAGTGGTGTGCAGGTATCTGAACATCACCAGAGACCTTTATAAGGTGGCTCCATTATTTTAGTACATATAGTCTTGAAACTTTTGTGTTTCCAAATATATCAAAACCATTAATAAAATGTTATTTTTCTTAGCAATCATACTAGGACTGGAATATGATGAAAATAAATGGAATTGGAATAAACACTTCCTCTTTTAAGAAAATGACCCATAGGAAACTTGAGATTTGCATTTACTTTATTAGCTTTCTAAATAATCAGAGCTGTGATTCTTTTTATTTTATTTTTTGAGGAAGATTAGCCCTGAGCTAACATCTGTGCCTATCCTCCTCTTTTTTGCTGAGGAAGCCTGGCCCTGAGCTAACATCTGTGCCCATCTTCCTGTACTTTATATGTGATGCCTGCCACAGCATGGCTTGACAAGCGGTGTCATGTCCACACCTGGACCCTGAACCAGCAAACCCCAGGCTGCCGAAGTGGGATGTGCGAACTTAACCACTGCGCCACTGGGCTGACCCCTGATTCTTATAAATCACCAACATTGTTTTATGTCTAGTGCTACACTCTCTCTTAGCATTTATTTAAATTTATGTGTGGGATAAATTCCTAGGAGTGGAAGTATTTAGTTAATGTATATTTATAATTTAACATACAACATATATATTTAAAATTCTGATAAATAATTCCAAACCAGCTTCCAAAATATTGCACTAATACATTCCCACCAACAGCCTATGAGAATGTCTTTTTGCTGGACTGAGTATTAAAAGCTTCTAAATGTGTACCAGATTTATATGTGAATATAGGTGAAAGATTTCAGTGTATTTGAAGTTTGCTTCTTTTGTCTCTAATAAAACATTCATTTGTTCAAATTATCTTATGATCCCTGAAAAGAATGATCTCTTTGGGAATGAGGAGAGGTACTTCCTCCAAGCTTTTGCAGGAATGGTGGTGGTAAGTGATGAAGAGTAATTGCTAGAACAGGGCTGCGATTCATCAAAGAAATAATTTGTCTTTTTTGAGAGAGAAGAACTGTCCATCGGTGGTTGGATCCTGCTGAGGAAGTGATTATAATGTGGGTAACTAGATACAAACTTGTAATGTGAGAAGCATACAACTAGCAGAAATTCTGGGACCCCAGTGAGTGCTAACTCTTCATCCCCATTTGCCTGAATATTTGTTAAGGTCCAAATATTGTTTTTACGCACCAGAATAAGTGGTTAAGAGTCCTTTGGAGCATGCTTCTGTCCAAGCTCAGGAACCTGCTCCCTAGAGGAAGTCAAGTGCTGATGGACTGATACATGTTAAGAATCCATAAGATCATGCATCCCTTTTAGCTAGGATATTGAGGAAAGGCAATTTACAGGAAGTAGCATTGCAACTGAAACTTAGAGAATGAGTAGTATATATATAGGTAAACTTGGAGGTGGCGAGAAATCCAGGGAAGGTGGATGACAAGAGCAAATCTTCAGAATGTGGAATTTTCCAAATTCACTAGGACAGTGAGTCTTTGGGAAATTTTGGGAGTTGAGGCTGTAAGGGTAGACTCATGTCAGTGATTTTATTGTGTCATTCACTGAGTAGTGGAAATTTTAATGTGGAAGTATAACATAAAATAGTACTTTGAAAAGTTAATATAGTAGCCTAAGATTAGAGAAAAAATATTTTGGATTTATGAAATCTATTTGGTAGATGGTAACAGTAGATGAAGTCGCAAAGTCATGAACCAGAGTGGTGAGAATGGATATGGAAAAATAGGGTCAGAAGCCAAAAACAGAAAAATTTGAAGTATATTTAGTAGTTTTTGTATGCCAGGCCAGCCCACAAACACTACTCCAATTATGAAGACTCTCAAAAGGTTTACTCAAATCCAGTTCATTTTATTTTCATGTTACTTAAATAGTTCAAATGATATAAACTGGATTGAGGATACAAACATGGGTGTAAATAGTTCCTGAAGTTTTCCATAGTTTCTCAGAAGTCCACCAGCTTGAAGGTCTATGCACCCCATGCTCAGTGAGATCAGGTCCAGTCTGTGGAAAAGAATGTGTGTGAGGGGGTCTTTCTGCCCTGTAAACCAATTGTCTAGAGCTGGAACCATGTAAATATTCATGTGCAGGGGCCGCCCTGTGGCTGAGTGGTTAAGTTCGTGCACTCTGCTGCAGCGGCCCAGGGTTTCCCGATTCGGATCCTGGCGGTGGACATGGCGCTGCTCATCAGGCCACGTTGAGGTGGCGTCCCACATGCCACAACTAGAAGGACCTGCAACTAAGATATACAACTATGTATGGGGGGAGGTTTGGGGAGATAAAACAAAACAAAAAAAAGATTGGCGACAGTTGTTAGCTCAGGTGCCAATCTTTAAAAAAAAATTCATGTGCAAAATCTTGTGTATCTGTGATTACCACAGAGAATAGGGAGTGAGACCATCTGCTCAACATGATGAGAAGAGATGAGGCTTGAGAATGAAAGGGTTCAGGGAAAGACCTGAAGAGCAATTTTGAAACTGCCATGTTAGGGCAACATGAGATTGACAAAAATATGGCTAAGCAGGGGTGAAAAAGGCAATTAGAACATGCAAAATTTTAGGGCTAGCCCATATTTGTGACTTCCTAACCATTTTGTGCAAATTATGAAAAATGGATGAGAGGGGTAAGGTTAAACTAGGGTAGGTAACTTCTGTGGCATCATTGAGGAAAATCAGTTAGGTAAGAGGTTCTAGGGCAGTTTTAGAATAGCTGACCATGAGCTCCATGATAATTGCCAAAGTGACTGTCAGGCACTTTTCTTATTATATCATCTTAAATTTCCAACGATGATGGCAAAAGACAAGTTAAGGAAAACCTTGATTCTGGGATTGGATTTTGTGTTTAAAAAAAAGAGTAGTAAGGAAGTAAGTAGATGATACGGAGAGAGAGAAACTCAGGTTATGAACTTTTAAAGAGTCCATGATAAATGACAGTGGAAGAATAATAGTCTGAAATTATACAGGAGGTTCCATCCATGTCCCATTTGCCTACTTTGGACTCTGGACGAGTAGACAACAGATCGTTTTTTGGAGATGATGGAGGAAATGATTGAGGAAATAACAGTTCAAGCTTAAGGAGGAAGATATGGGTGAGTTTGAACACAGTTAACATGGCATAGTGGGTGGAATGAGCAGAAAGATAGAGAATTGAGGAACTGAAATGGGTAAGAATGGGAGAACCAAAGATTGTTTGATGGGAGAGTCCATACCTAGCCCGGAAGGTGTAGAGAACCAGAGCAAAGAAGGAAGTGCAAAGATAGTGGACTGGATCCAGATATTATTAGTAAGCAGAAGGGAAATTTTAAAAAGGCTTGACTCCATTATTCATCACCACCGTAACAACATACTGTAATGGAAGTGTCCACTGGCTCACTCCTCAGCTTCTGGTGTGCTTGACTTCAGATGTCACCACAATAGTCATTAGCATCTTATGAAATCTCACCACTTTGAAGATTTTTACTTTACAAAGTCCATTAAGAATTCACCGTGGATCATAGTAAACCTATTCCAAATACTTCAATGAAGTAGTATCTTTCACCATTTTTGCATGTAATCTGGGAGACGTAAATTGATTAAATGAATTTCTATTTCAATTTTCATCATCGAATGACAGCTTTACAATTTAACTGTTCTTTTTATAAACAGCCACAAGTCTCAGAATTGGCATGGTTATTTTTAGACAAAACATGATGACAAAATGTCAGTATTGTATATAAGGCGGTGAAATTTGCTACTTATGAGCAGGAACATAAGGGGCAGCGTGAACTGTGGAACATTATTGAACAAGGAATGTTTTTGACAACTTTGAAAGAAGTTCTTGGGCCAGGAGTTATTGAAATGAACAGAAATATTAAATAATTACATTTTATATGCTTTTCCTTTGTATAACCTTTTCTGCATTAGTCTTATCAGCAATTGTGAAGCTGCACATTTCAAGGCATGTTTACAATAAGCAAATATGTGGTCTTTTAACATATTTATATGGAAGATTTTAGAAGCAATTTAGGGAAATAAAGGCAAATCAGGATGCAATGCAAGCTGAGGGTGGATTAGGGTAAATGTTGCTGTTACAGGAGAGGTTTTGCAGGCCTCATTATTTTGAAAAATATTTGTAAAACATGATTATGATAGCTCTGACCAGAGTTTTCCCTTAGAGTTAAATTAATGTTGCCATTATACTCTGGAAAAATTGAGCTAGTTAAGGAAAGGCTGATTCCATTTTTATTGATATTACTATTGGAAGACTTGTACATGTTTTAAACACTGTAAGATAATTGTTTCTGAATAGCTGTTAACTAATCTGAAACAATATAAAGAAAATTGGGATATAAATTTTTCACACATATATGAAATTTTCCCTATGCGTGCTATCGAAGATGTGCATCAGCACCTGTGTGTGTGTGTATGAGACGTCTTTACAAAAATGTTGTGCTCATTTTCAACTCTGTTCATAACTATACAACAGTTATTTACTGAAAGCTTATGATTAGAAAAACCTTGATAAGCATAGTAGTTATGAGCAAGGCTGGCATTCAGCCATTTATGCTCTGCTTCTTAAAATATTGTAATAGTTGCTTTTATTATAGTGTAACCTTTACCACTGTAACCACCTCAACCCCTTCCCTAGACCTTCCTGGATCTCCCAACCATCCAGTAACAGCTAAGGGGTTATAGTGAATCAGGGGGTCTTAGGATCTTGATCAGGCACCCTTTCAGATTAGTAAGAACTCTGATGTATGCTTCTTAATTATGTTTAATATTACTACTGGATGTAAAGATGGATATGATATGGCTCCTGCCTCTCAGGAACTCCTATCTGGTGGTGGAAATAGATTGCCATAAATCATCTCAATTTGAGGTACACTCTGGTATATTGAAAATTTAAACACAGTCCTGAGGAGTATGGTGAAAAGAGATTAACCACAACAGTGGGGGTCCGAGAGGGCTTCTTAGGAGATGTTGGGTTTTATCTGCATCTTGAAGCATGAGCTGGGATTTACCAGCCAATATGGATGGAGCAAGGCAGTCCAGCAGATGCAATAACCTTATTGTAAACACGGAGAAGACAATTTCTGTCTAACGAATAGAGGGGTATGTCTGGAGTGTGTTTGTGGTAAGAATGCAGAGTGGCATACAGTTAGAAATACAGGCAGAATTTGTAGGGCAGAGTTTTGTTTTACTTCTTATTTCAGTGGGAGCCATTGAAGATTTTGGAGCAGACAAAAGGCATGAGTCAATAGTTTTAGAAAGAGAAATCTGGGAGTAATATATAAAACAAGTGGGCAGGGAGAGATAGGGCAGATTAGGGACCTTTGGTAATAATTTAGATCAGGTGACAATATTTTTTACTGTAAAAGTCCAGATAGTAAATATTTTATGCTTGT
Organism: Equus caballus; assembly: GCF_041296265.1. Lineage (NCBI taxonomy): Eukaryota > Metazoa > Chordata > Mammalia > Perissodactyla > Equidae > Equus > Equus caballus. The sequence goes on along the minus strand of NC_091715.1, from coordinate 29,237,125 downwards.
GGGCCATCTGGTCTCTGTTGCAACTACTGAACTCTGCTCTTATGGTGTGAAAGCAGCCATAGACAATACCTAAATGAATGTAAATGGCTGTGTTCCAATAAAACTTTATTTACAAAAAGAGGTGGCAGGCCTGATCTGGTACACAAGCCTGTTATTCCCCATTCTAGATCGTCAGTTATCAACATAAGTACTTTATTTTGGGTTTCCCATAAAGCAAACTCTGAAAGTAGGATTTGAATGCTAATAGTTTATTTAGAAGGTGATCTTAGGAAACACTCTGAAATGGGGAAGTAAGATGTTGAAAAGTGAAAGCTAATAAAAGGTAATAAATAAAATAAAATCTACTATAAATAGATTACTACTGAAACCTGGGGTACCTCACTGGGGACTTTATTAGAAACTATGTAGAATATCCCTCAGAATTGTCACACTGTGGGGTGAGGAAGCTGGTCATGTATTCACTATATTTCATACCTTGTTATTTGAGGGACACTCTTGAGATGTTATCTCCCAGATATTTCTGACATAAACAGGCTAAATGTGCTCTCATGACAAAGAATGCTTTCGGGCAGAGAGATGCAGGAACACATTAGTGTATATGGGAAGCATTATGGAGGGTATAGGGGCTGGGAACAGCGTATGCTTCAGTGGGTATCATGACATATGGGTGAGTAGGGAAAGTTTTTAAGAAAAGGGTGAAGTTGCAGTGTGTGCCTCCAGTGACTTCCAATCAAAATCCATATGTCTGTGGGAGGGACATTTATTTTAAAGCCCACTTGGCATGGAATAAAGGTTTGGTGGCCATTCGAAATGCAAGTTAAATGGTAGACTGAACTAGGTCAGTGAAGAACAGGAAGACAGTTTCAAGAGAAGTAAAAAGAGAAAATGGTTCTGTCATGGTTTGTGTTCCATGGGAAGCAGTCTTGGAGTCTGGCGTGCAAAATGTTTATTAGGAGAAGCTATTGGTATCAATAAGTGTGTGTGTGTTGGAGGGGAGAGGATGTCAAATAGAACTGGAGAAAGGTAGATGTTGATCTGTGATGCATTCCTAACAAAGACCTCAGTCAACCTCATGGGGAACGCTACAACCAAGCTGGCCCTTCAGAATTATTCTAAGTTGGGCCAAGTGGGTCAGGTCTTTATAGCTCTGTGTTGGTCAGTCATTGGAAGTTGGTTAGTTCTAGAAGGAGGCATGATCTTGGGTGAAGCCGTTCTGTTCAGCTGAGGAAACCCTGAGAAAAGTCTGACAACCAAAAGCTGTCTTTCCACAGGACCCCAACAGCTGGGGGAATAATTCTGGGTTGGTGCCTGACCGTATCCACCACAGGTACATTTGATAATGGTTGCATATAGGGAAATGAGGGAGAAAAAAGAGGCACATGTAGTAACGATACTGAGAAATCCTAAGGAAAGTGATACCATTAACTTAGAGAAGAAATTCGAGGGATAAAAAAACCCAGTTAAATTTTGAGATCAAAATTACCTTGATTGCCCACACATTTTAGAAAATAAAAATATGTTAAATAAGTTCACCTAGATGTGAAAATATGGAATCTAGTTTCACAAATATAGCATTACTCAATGAGAAAAAAAGACGCAAAACCAAACAAGCGAGCAAACATACTATGAGTGAAGTCCATTTTTCTTAAGGCCATGGCAGAAATAATGTTAAGGATGTCCTACTTCAAGGCGTGAGGCAAGTTAAGATTCTTTCCTGAGTAACCACAAAGTGGCCTCTCTACTCTGGATAAAATTATAATTTGAAAAACTCACTTTACTGTCCATTGTTACAGGATTGCTACATAACAAACTGTGGAAATGCAATCTTATGGCCTGTTATTTACTTGCAGTAGTGAAATGAGCAAGTACATTTCCATTTTTCCTCAGGAAGAGGTTTGTTTTGCACAAGACTGAAATTTAGGTGAAGATGATTGGACCTAAGTGGTTGACTTGTACTTTAGTAACAGCAATTTTAAAATTTATTTTGATTGCAATAACATGATTCATAAACGTAATTTAGAGATGGCTATAAAACATGTGTGTTCATGTCATAGAGACAAGTCACTCTTACTGCAATGTTATGAAAATTAACTTGTACCAATTAGAGGTTGTATAATGTGGTATAACTTACACATCATTTTTCTAATAATTTTCTCCAGTTGTTCTTTAATAGTCTATATAGAACCCATATATCTGAGTTGTATGTCGCTGGCATGACAGTTCTGAATTTCTTATGAGGATGTCATACTAATCAGCTTGGTGTCCTCCAGCTTGTGAATATCAGGGCCATAATATACCTTTAAAAAGAAAATTTTAATAACAACAAGCAAGTAAGTATCTAAACTTCTGGGGCTACCTCCAGGACCACTTTTCTGTGTTATCAGTTACCTACTTCCAAACCATGCTGTGTACAGTGTAGCAATTTTGATCCTATTTCTGACACAGGCCCCTTTGGCAGTCTAAAAAACTATACTCAGAATACTGTTTGTATATAAATAAAAATATATAACATAGCAAACTAAACTAATAATTTTTTTTTTTTTTTGAGGAAGATTAGCCCTGAGCTAACTACGGCCAATCCTCCTCTTTTTGCTGAGGAAGACTGGCCCTGAGCTAACATCCATGCCCATCTTTCTCTACTTTATACATGGGACACCTACCACACAGCATGGCTTTTGCCAAGCTGTGCCATGTCCGCACCTGGGATCCGAACCGGCAAACCCCAGGCCACCGAGAAGTGGAATGTGCGCACTTAACTGCTGCGCCACTGGGCCAGCCCCAATAATTTTGAAATAGTACTGTCAAAATAAAAATAAATTGCATTTGTGGTGTAGTGTATGTGCTCCTTAACACATCGACCACCAAGATATAGTGAGAGGTCTTATAATTTCCATAATCTCAAGATGTGTGACACAGCTGTTACATGATTTAAAAGTAACTGGGATGTTTACTGGTGAGCTAGTCACGGGTACTTCTTACTCATTAGGTTGGTTGCCCACACTCATACTTGAAGGATGTGACACATTTCAGTGAGACATTAGTGAAAACATAAATGTCATTTTTTTCATCCAGTTCTTCAGCCCTCCCAAATCCCCTGAATTCTATACATAGGAACCTCTGGGGGGCCATGGATGCTAGGTTAGACACCCATGGCCTGACCTGTTCCGTTGCCCCTGCCGGACCACATCTGTGGTGAGTTTGGTGTTGGCGAGTCACTCCATTGCAATGAAATCCTTCCCCTGAGGGCATTCCTTTGAGGTGAGTGAGGTAGGGGCTGAAGGAATGTACATTCCAGAACAAGAAGCTTAGACTTTAATCCATAGACATTTTTCAGCTTTTGGTACTTTTCTGACAGCATGATAGTGTGATCCAAACAGTGGTTTAGCCTCATGACTCTGTTAGTGGTGAACAAGCTGGCTTGAAGCAGAGGCAGGGGTTGAGTAAAGCATGAAGAGGAAGTCTGAGTTGAGTTGAGGTATCAATGTCACTGTCTTGTCTTAAGAATGAAGAGTGAATTGACAAAAAGTGCGATGAGTCATCAGGACTTGATGAATGTGGAATTTAGACGATAGAGAGTCAAAGCTCTCACTGATACTTTTCCAAACTGGGTAAATGTAAAAGTTGTTGCAATACCAACAGAAGCAGAGAAGTGAGAAGTTACAATATGTCTGAGGGGGGCGGGGACACATTATGTCTTTGATTTTAAATGTTCCCCATTTGATGTGTTGGCTGAGGAAATGTCCAACAGGCACTTGTGAATCTTGAACTGAAATTGGGGGTGGGAGACTGAGTTGGAGATCTAGCTTGGGAGTTATATGGAGCAAGATGCCATTTGGATTTGTGAGTATGGTAAGACATCTGAAGGACAACGTGCAGAATGAGAGAAGAGCAGACAGGTAAAAACAGATCTCTGGGGAGTGCTACATGGCGGAGAAGCAGAGAAGTTGTGAAAGAAGACCCCAAGATGGAGGAGACAACGCAGTCATGTAGTTTCATGTAAGGTCAATGGCAAATAAGGAAATCAGCCCCCTCCCAGTTTATATGCTACTGTATTCTATGGCTTTATTTCCATCCTTGTATATGGTAAAATCCTACATCAGTTTTGTTGTTTTATATAGTATTTAATGTTTATTTAGATTAGCCGATGTCTTCACTAATTTTGTTCCTCATTGCTTTTAAATTTCAGTCTTTCTCTTCTTATGTTTGTGTGTCTAGGGGGGTCGAATCCAAAATATTTATATATGTTTTACTGGGAGAAGATCCCCTGAATATCTTTTTCAATATATTGCCAGAGATGGCTGGTACTTACTGCTTTTGAACAAAGTTTACCTCATTGTGAATTGTGTTATTGATTTTTTAACCTAAATATAAGACTTTGCAGTGATCTCTTGTGAACTACTTCTCCTGGGTAACATTGCAAATTTTTAATATTTGAGTTCTTTTGGTTTGCCAGTAAGTTTTTATTTGTGATCTAACCCCCAAAATATTATACAAACTCAAGAAGGATCATCATGTAATAGAATATCCTTCTGTTCCCTATGATACTGATGGAAGTGCAACAGGGAAATGCTATTAAAAGTATCATTTATTAAATAATGATTTGTTTAGATGTACAAACAAAATTCAGGCTATAAGAATTTTTTTATTGACTTTAATTTTTTTAGAGCAGTTTTAGGTTCACAGCAAAATTGAGGGGAAGGTACAGAGATTTCCCAAGTACTCTTTGCCCCCCCAACATGCATAGCTTTCCCCGTTATCAACATCCTCCACCAGACTGGCACATTTGTTACAATTAATGAACCTGCGTGGAGACATCATAATCACTGCAAGTCCATAGTTTATGGTAGGGTTCACTCTTGGTGTTGTACATTCTGTTGGTTTAGACAAACATATTATGACATATCTCCATCATTATAGTAGCATACAGAGTATTTTCACTGCCCTGAAATCCTCTGTGTGGGGCTTACAGAAACCTGCACTGAGATCTTGGTGGACTGTGTGTCTGAGAAGAGATCCCACCTAGCAGCTCTGCCCTGCTGCAGAGCTGAGCTGGTGGCCCTGTCTGGCTGGGGAGCTCAGTTCACAGTTCTATCTGATTTGGATCCCCAGCCAACAAGCCATACCAGCAGGGAGCCTACTCTTTGGCACTGCCTGGGCCCAGGAGTAAATTCCCAATACTGCCTAACTGCTCAGCATAGCCTCCAGTCTTGCCATTCCAGGACGTATGGCCGTAGATGCCCGACAGCCTCAGAGAACATCCTAAGGCCCATCTGGGCCAGGAGCCAATCCTGCGGCCCTGTCTAACTGTTGAGCATAGCTTCTGGCCTCCCGTAATCAGGGAGCCTGAACAGTAACCCTGTGCAGCCCCAGAGCCCAGCCTATGGAAATGCCAGTTCATGGATCCCAGCCTACAAATCCACTCAGCAACAGAGCCCAGCATATGGTACTGCTTGATTGCTGAACACAGCTTGTGGCCTTGCCCAGGCAGGGAGCCCAGCCACTGACCCTGCCCAATCAGAACATGGCCTGAGGCCCCACTTGACTGGGGAGCCTGGACAGTGACACCCATCTGAAATGCGAAGCAGTTTCCAGTTCCACCCACCTGTGGGGTACAACTCTAGGCCCCGCCCAACCAGAGGGCCTGGCCAGTGACCTTGCCCAGCAGTAGAGCACAGCCAGTCTCCTACCCAATTGCATAGCCCAGCCTGCGGCCCTGTTCAACTTCGGAGTACAGCCTCCACCTTGCCTGGTCACAGAGCACAGCCTGAGGCTCTGCCCAACTGTGAGCCTAGCCTGTGGCCCTGCCTGAATGCAGAATCCGGCCAGTGGTATCATCTGGTTATGGAACACAGCCTGAGACCCCACTCAAGCAGGAGTGATTGCAGAGTGTGGCCTGCACCCCTGCCCAATTGTATAATCCATCCAGTGGCATTGCTCCACTAGGGAACACAGCCAGACACCCTGCCTGACCAGAGGTGATTGAAGAGCCCAGCTAGTGGCCCCAGCTAACTTGAGACATAGCCAGCAGCCTCACTGATCCCAAATTCACTTTATGAAGCCAGCATTACCCTGGTACCAAAGCCAGATGAGGAGACTATAAAAAGAGAAAATTACAGGCCTGTATTCCTGATGAATATAGATGCAAAAATTTTCAGCAAAATATTAAACTGAATTCAACAGTACATTAAAAGAATCATACACTATGATCAAGTGGGATTCATCCCTGGGATGCAAGGATAGTTCAACATATGTGAATCAGTAAATGTGATATATCACATTAATAGAATGAAAGATAAAAAGCATATGATTATCTCAATAGATGTAATAAAAATTTTGAGAAAATTCAACATCCTTTCATGATGAAAAAGTCTCAACAAATTTGGTATAGAAGGAATGTACCTCAACATACTAAAGGCGGTATATGACAAGCCCACAGCTAACATCATACTCAATGGTGAAAGTTTGAAAACTTTCCTTTCAGATCTGAAACAAGACCGGGGTGCTTACTTTTAGCATTCTTATTCAACATAGTACTTAAAGTCGTGCCCAGAGCAATTAGATAAGAGAAAGAAATAAAAGACATCCAAATCAGAAAGGAAGAAGTAAAATTGTCACTGTGTGCAGATGACATGATCTTATATATAGAAAACCCTAAAGATTCCTCCGAAAACCTATTAGAACTAATAAAATAATTTAATAAAGTTTCAGGACAGAAAATCAACATATAAAAATTACTTGTGTTTCTATACACTAGTAATGAACCATCTGAAAAAGAAATAAAGAAAACAATCCCATTCACAATAACATCAAAAATAAAATACTTAGGAATAAATGTAACCTAGATGGTGGAAGATCTGTACACTGAAAACTATAAGACTTTGATGAAAGAAATTAAAGATGATACAAATGAATGTAAAGATATTCTGTGTTCATGGATCAGAGAAATTAATATTGTTAAAATGTCCATACTACCCAAGGCCATCTATAGGTTCAATGCAAGCCCTATCAAAATTCCAATGGCGTTTTTTTACAGAAATGGAAAAAAAGCCTAAAATTTATATGGTGCCACAGAAGACCCTGAATAGCCAAAGCAGTCTTGAGAAAGAAGAACAAAGCTGGAGGCATCCCACTTCCTGATTTCAAACTATAGTACAAAGCTATAGTAATCAAAACAGTATGTTACTGGCATAAAAACTGATACGTAGGACTAATGGAACAGAATGGAGAGCCCTGAAATAAACCCAAATATTTGACCCTTGTCAACTAATATTTGGCAAGAAAGCCAAGAATATTCTATGGGGGAAAGAATAGTTGATTCAATAAATGGTGTTGGGAAAACTGGATATACACATGCTAAAGAATGAAACTGGACCCCTCTCTTACATCATTCACAAAAATCAACTGGAAATGGTTTAAAGCCTTAAATGTAAGACCTGAAACCATAAAACTCCTAGAAGAAAGCATAGGGGGAAAAATTCCTTGACATTGGTCTTGGCAACAGTTTTTTGGATATGACATCAAAAGCACATGCAACACAAGTAAAATAAAGAAGTGGGTCTACGTCAAACTAAAAAGCTTCTGCACAGCAAAAGAAACAGTCAACAAAATGAAAAGGCAACCTAAGGAATGGGAGAAAATATTTGCAAATCATATATCTGATGAGGTGTTAATATCTAAAATATATAATTAACCCACAAAACTCCATAGCAAAAAAAACAAATAGTCTGATTAAACATGGGCCAAGGACCTGAATAGATATTTTTTCCAAAGGAGACATACAAATGGCCAACAGGTACATGAAAAGGTGTTCAAATCACTAGTCATGGGGAAATGCAAATCAAAGCACAATAAGTTAGCACCTTACGACCTTGAGAATGGCTGTTACCAAAAAAGACAAGAGATAGTAAGTGCCGGTGAGGATGTGGAGAAAAGGGAACCCTGGCACCCTGTTTCTTGGAAATGTAAATCTGTATGGCCGCTATGAAAAACAATATGGAGGTTTCTAAAGAAAAAAAAAGTATCTTATGCTCTAACTATTTCACTTCTGGGTGTATATCTGAAGGAAATGAAATCAGTATTTTGAAGAGATATGTGCAGCCCCATGCTCACTGCAGTATTATTTACAATATCCAAAACGTGGAAACAACATAACTGTCTCTCAACAGATGGATAAATGAAATGTGGTATATATACACAATGGAATATTATTCAGCTATAAAAAAGGAAATCCTGTCATTTGTGACAAGCTAGATGAAACTTAAGGGCATTATGCTAAGTGAAATAAGTCAGACAGAGAAAGATGAATACTGTATGATCTCACTTACATGTGTTATCTAAAATAAATCACATACAGAAATACAGAGATATACTCTGTATTTAGATACTATACAGAAATACTCTGTAGAAATACAGAGTAAATTGATGATTGACAGGGGCAAGGGAGTAGGGGACATGTGAGAAGGTCATCTTCCAGTAATAAGATGAGTAAGGTTCTGGGGTCTACTGTACAGTATGGTGACTATACGGTACTCTGTTGTACATGTGAAAGTTACAAAAGAGTAAATCTTAAAAGTTCTTAGTACAAAAATAGATAATGTAACTATGTGAGGTGATGGGTGTAATAATGAACCTTATTGGGGCAATCATTTTACTCTCTCCCCCTCTCCCCCTCTCCCCCTCTCCCCCTCTCTCCATATATATATATATATATTTATATATAAAATCATCACATTGTACACCTTAAAGTTACACAATCTTATATGTCAACTATATCTCAGTGAAGCTGAGAAAAAAGAGAAAGAATTTGCCAAACTATCTTCCAAAGTGACTGTAACATTTTGCACTCCCACCTGCTATGAATGAGAGTTTCCGTTGCTTTACATCCTCGCCAGTGTTTTGGTGGTGTTAGTGTTCTGAATTTTGGCCATTCTAATAGGTGTGTAGTGGTATCTCATTGTTGTTTTCATATGTATTTCCCTGATGACGTTTGATGTGGAGCATCTTTCTGTGTGCTTATTTGCCATCTGTGTATCTTCTTTGGTAGGGTATCTGTTACGGTCTTTGGTTCATTTTTTTTTTTTTTTTTAAAGATTTTATTTTTCCTTTTTCTCCCCAAAGCCCCCCAGTACATAGTTGTATATTCTTCGTTGTGGGTCCTTCTAGTTGTGGCATGTGGGACGCTGCCTCAGCGTGGTTTGATGAGCAGTGCCATGTCCGCGCCCAGGATTCAAACCAACGAAACACTGGGCCGCCTGCAGCGGAGTGCGTGAACTTAACCACTCGGCCACGGGGCCAGCCCCTGTTCATTTTTTAATTCAATGGTTTGTTTTCTTATTGTTGAGTTTTAAGAGTCTTTTTTACATTTTGGGTAACAGTCCTCTATCCAATGTGACTTTTGCAAATATTTTCTCCCAGTCTCTTGTTTGTCTTACCATTCTCTTGACGTTATCTTTTGTAGAACAGAACTTTTTAATTTTAATGAAGTCCAGTTTATCAATTCTTTCTTTCACGAATCATACCTTTGGTGTTTATCTAAAAAGTCATCACCATACCCAAGGTCATATAGGATTTCTTTCATGTTATCTTCTGGGAGATTTATAGTTTTGGGTTTTACATTTTGGTCTATGATCCATTTTGAGTTCATTTTTGTGAAGGGTATAATGTCTGTGTCTAGATTGATTTTTTGCATATGGATGTCCAGTAGTTACCACACCACTTTTTGAAAACTCTATTTTTGCTCCATTGTATTGCATTTGCTCCTTTGTCAGAGATAAGTTGACAATATTTATGTGGGTCTATTTCTGGGCTCTGTATTCTGTTCCATCGATCTATTTGTCTTGTCTTTTTTTTTTTTGAGGAAGATCAGCCCTGAGCTAACTACTACCAATCTTCCTCTTTTAGCTGAGGAACACTGGCCCTGAGCTAACATCCATGCCCATCTTCCTCTATTTTATACATAGGACGCCTACCACAGCATGGCTTTTGCCAAGCGGTGCTATGCCCGCACCCGGGATCCGAACCGGTGAACCCCAGGCTGCCGAGAAGCAGAACATGCACACTTAACTGCTGCGCCACCCGCCTGGCCCCTATTTGTCTTTTCTTTCGCCAATACCACACGATCTCAATTACTGAAGCTTTATAGTAAGTCTTGAAGTTGGCTAGTGTCAGTCTTTCAACTTTGTTCTTCTCCTTCAATATCGTGTTGGCTATTCCTGATTTTTTACCTTTCCATATAAACTTAGGAATCAGTTTGTAGATATCTACAAAATAACTTGCTTGGGTTTGATTGGGATTGTATTGAATCTGTAAATTATTTTGGAAAGAACAGGCTGTAAGAATTTAATATATTGATCTTGGCTGGTGGCCTAAAATGACTTCCAAACATTAAACAAGAATATTTTCATATAGCATTTGCTTACAGTGGCCGGTCTTTAGATGTTTTAGAACACTACATGGACACAGTTTAATGCAGTCACTAAGGTGCTTTAACTCTGTTTACTACACAGTATGTTTAAAACTAAATACTGAGATCTCACAGTTAAGATGGTTTCCAGTCATATTAGAAAATTCAGTCTCTATCCTGAACATTCTTAATACAGTAGTCTGAAGTTCACTCTTATTATTCATGACCTTTGATAGTAACAAATACACAGTTAAGCTTGTAGCTCCAGAAAGTAAACAACAATGACCAAATTTAACATAATCAACAAATACCTTGTATTTTTGTTCAATAGTGGCTCTAAGTGCTTTTTTACTTGCTGAAAAGTGATTGGTGTTCATTTAGTTCAGCACAAGTGTGAATTATAGCTAAGACACATTTCTAAAAATTTGCAATTCAGAAGTTAGCACCCTGGAAAGAGATCTGTTATGACATTGGCACAAGAGAGCCTATCTGAACAATTGCAAACAAGCTTTTAGTCAGCTTTGGTAAAGGCTTGACATCAGAAAACTTCTGTTTAATGTCTAAATAAAATGTTTAATGTGAGCACAATGAAGTTGTTCTTATGTTAGGCCTACATTAAAGCAAGATAGAAATAGTTTTTATAGTCAACATTCTGCCACTCTCTGAAATGATACACTTTCCAGAAAGATATTTATTACCAGTTGCCATCTTTAAAATGACCAATTCAGTTCAAAATTTGATTTCTAGTACTACGTGTGACGAGAAGCACTACTTGCCCTGTACAGTTTTTAAAAAGTGATGCCAAACAAAAGTATTACCATTTAATTTTGCATTTTCATTTAACTTTGGGGAGGATATTAATGCTATCCACCACATTGTAATGGCAAAACTGCACGTCTCGTACTTTGCAATTTCCTATTTAACTGTTATTGCAAAAGGAACATATTTAGAAGTCAAACAATTTGGTTTTGAATGCTTTCTTAAAATATCCCTTTGAAAACATTTCAAGGTAAAACCAAGGATATATATTTCAGTTGATTTTTAGCATTATCCTTTTTCTTAAGAAAATATCCCATAACCATGGTAGTTGGCCTGATAAAGAATTTTTTTTAAACACAAAGCACTTATAATAGGCTTATTGCTTTTTTACTTTTATAAAGTATGTTTAAAATATTTTTCTAAAATACCAATAAATCAAGAATTATTTTCTTTTTAATAAGAGATCTTTGAGATTTCTGTTTTTTTCTTGAATATGAGCCAAGCTAGTTTATATATTCTGAGGAAGCCATCATTTGACTTTTGTCATTAAAATGGTATGTGGCTGTCTCAGGGCTTCCAACAATATTGTAACAGCTAAGAATTACTTTACATAAAATGTAGTTTTAGTTTGTTTTGTGTACCTTAGGAGTATGTGATATTTCTCAAAAATGTAGCTTTTTAAAAGTCAAAGGCCAGGGGCCGGCCCCGTGGCTGAGTGGTTAAGTTTGTGCGCTCCGCTTTACCGGCCCAGGGTTTCGCTGGTTCAGATCCTGGGCACGGACATGGCACCGCTCGTCAGGCTACGCTGAGGTGGCATCCCACATGCCACAACTAGAAGGACCCACAACTAAAAATGCACAACTATGTACGGGGGGTTTTGGAGAGAAAAAGGAAGAAATAAGATCTTTAAAAAAACCCAAAAAGTCAAAGGCCATCATCAAAATATGATTACTTTTTATAATCCCATGTTACATGAAAAACAGACTCTGAATCTTCTAGCTACCACTTCCTGTCTCTGGGATCTGGGCCAGGTTATTCAACCCCTCTGATCCTCAATTTCCTCCTCCATGGAATGACAGTGCTCCCTACATCATTGGTTGTTATACCATCAATTGGGTGATAGTGCTATGAAGCCCCTAACACAGAAAATACAGAGAGGCACTAAATAAATGTTAGGTCTTCTCATTATTTTATGCAATTGGATAAACATGATTTCAACTCCCAATTATATCATTCTCTGGTTGTGTGACCTTGGGTTATTTACCTAACCTTACTAAATGTCAGGTTTCTTATTTGTAAAATATAGATAATATTTAACCTTTCAGGGTGGATATGGTTGGTAAATGAGAATATATGAAATGCACTCATCTGGTAGGGGTTGAATAAAGTTTATCACTCTTATCTAATATGTTAACTCCCAGCTGCACCCCATCTGTGATCCTCGCATTTGAAATAGTCTTTTCCAACATTGAAAAAATCATGTAGGGGGCATCCTTTGCATGTTAACACAGTGTTAATTGAAATTTACCTTTTAATCTTTAAATAAGGCAGGCCCTAGAGAAAATCTATTTGGAAGCTGGCCTAGAAGATGCATGATACAAATGTAAAATCTACCACTTACTTGTATCTTGAGAAAACTGTGTAGTATTTGAAGCTCATGAGAATTCTGCTTATGATAATCAGTTTTACTTTTGCATGTCTTCTAATTATTGAACAGCACATGGCCTCTTTATAAAGGATAGCTATTAACATTATATATATATGTATATATACACATATATGTATTCTTTTCTAATACTCAGAAACATTATATATGTAATATATACGTTGTATTTTGGTGTCTTGTTCCCATCACCAGTGTGGTCTGTTGCATAAATGTAGAAGCATAAAAAATAACCCGATGCTGCTGGTCTTTCAGAATAATTGTTGGTTGCCACAAACCATTTCATCTTCTTGTAGAGGTTAGGAGTGGTTTGCAAAAGCAGGGTTTTGAGGCACTTCAGAGAGAGTAGAATAGGTTTGCTTGGATCTTCTCATGGTCCTTTGGGCTCTCCCCTTTGCTTGGGTTCTCATTTGCTAGAGCAGCACACAGAACTCAGAAACATTTTGCTTCCTAGATCACTGGTTTATTATAAAAGGATTATATATATATTTGCTTTTAGCCGCTCTGCTTTCCCAGGTGGCTCTGATGTTTCCTGATAGCTCTAGTCACCTTCATGGTGTTATCCTCCAGCGCTTGTGAGCACTACACCTTTTCTTCTTGCCCCCTGCCCCTCAAAGCAAGACATGTACTAATTCTATCTCCAATTCGAACTCAGATGATTGGCTAGAGATAAATTCATCAGTGAGTGATGACGTATACTGAATTTTCTGTTTTTATGTAAGATGATCTGTGCTTTTATCTGCCAGGGCAGTATTGGCCTCCAGACCAACTCCTGGCATACAGCAGCAGGTATCCAGTCAATATTGAATGGAGGAAGAAATATGTTTCAAGAATAAAATTGTTTCTAAATATTAAAAGGTGTATCCAGGAGTGCCATGAAATTTAAGAACACTATCAAGGAAGATTTACAAACTTCAAGAAAAGCATAAATTTGACAATTGCATCCACTTCTGTCTGGCTGAAGGAAAGACGCTCCTGAAACTCCAGTGTTTACTGTGAGGCCCGCATTTAATTGGTGCAACATTAATTTGTAATTCTTGATTATGTGTTAGAAACAGTTCTTCCTGGGAGTGCAAGACAGGCTGTAGATGCTCAAATATAAATTCAGCTTGCTTTTGGAAGAAGGCTCTAGTGGCGGATGAATCTATCCTTCACATTCTGTTTAAAGTCTTTCTATCTGAATTTTGAACTGCCAGAATATATTGTGCATTTATATTGAGAAGATAAAACTCTGTATGTGTGTACATACGCATGTGTGTGTACATACGTGTGTGTGTGTCTTGCTTGACCAATCAAAAACAATTTATGTATGTTGTGAGGGGTTATTTACAGTCAAATGAAAATGTGTTTTGACAAGCTTTTCTCATGTAATGTATTTACATATGAATATCAGACATAAAGGCTTATTATGAACTATTTTATTCATACATCATGCATTTTTCAGAGACCCTTTCAAATTCAAAGCACCCTTCAAAAATGCTTTCCTAAGGGGCTGGCCCCGTGGCCGAGTGGTTGGGTTTGCGGGCTCCGCTGCAGGCGGCCCAGTGTTTCGTTGGTTTGAATCCTGGGCGCGGACATGGCACTGCTCATCAAACCACGCTGAGGCAGCGTCCCACATGCCACAACTAGAAGGACCCACAACGAAGAATATAGAACTATGTACCGGGGGCTTTGGGGAGAAAAAGGAAAAAATAAAAATCTTTAAAAAAAAAAAAAGCTTTCCTAATATGTGAGGAATTAATATAGCCTCTTGGAATGAGTAGAGTTATAAGATCTTTCAGCAATGAACCTTGAAAACTGAAGGCTTTACATGGAAGCTTAGGGAGCCACCACCACACTGCAGCGGATCCAAAGAGATGAGCACAATTGCATTTGATAGTCGTGAAACATGCTTGACTACAACATACTTGACTCGTTAGTAGAATAATTGGTGTATTTGTCAAGGTTCTCTAGAGAAATAGAACCAATAAGAGATATATGTATAGATATATAGAAAGAGATTTATTGTCAGGGATTGGCTCCTGCAGTTATGGAGGCTGAGAAGTTCCACGATCTGCCATCTGCAAGATGGAGACTCAGGAAAGCTGGTGATGTAGTTCCAGTCCAAACCTAAAGACCTGAGAACCAGAGAAGCCACTGGTGTACACCTCAGTATGAGGAAGGCCTGGTAATGTAGAACAAGGATGTTGGAGGGCAGGAAAGATGGACGTACCAGCTCAGGCAGAGAGCAGATTCCTCCTTCCTCTGCTTTTTAGTTCTATTCAGGCCCTCAGTGGATTGGATGATGCTCACTCACATTGATGAAAGCACTCTTTTACTCCGTCTACCAATTCAAATGCTAATCTCTTCCAGAAACACCCTCACAGACACACCTAGAAATGTGTACCAGCTATCTGGGCATCCCTTAGGTCAGTCAAGTTGACATGTAAAATTAATCATCGCAAGTGGATTACGTATAGAAAGTGATACTACAAAATCATTGCCACAAGTAGAGGGAATCAAAAAGTACATAGAAAGAAATATCAGGGATAAAAGCATTTCACAGAGGTCTTGAGCAGTTAAGTTATTATTATTTTCTGGATTTTGTGGTGCTTGCAGTTATTTATCAGCATTCAAGATTTCTTTTTCCATTTTCAATAAATGGTCCTTTTTATACCTAAGTTTTAAAGTACGAGCATTCAATTCCAACATGTGGAGGGGAGGTGCATATCCCCACACATCCAACAAGCAATTCTCCAACACGAGCTGGGTGTCTTACAATTCAACTCAATTTTGACACTATCTACCTGGAGATAGCATCAGATTCCATAGGTAAAGGGCTCAGTTCTACAAGACTTCCCCCCAACCGCACCACCCCCCTAGACCTCCCCACCTTCCTTGAGACTCCAAATTGCAAGCCCAGGTTACCACCTGTGCTTCTCAACTACTCATTATAAATTGGAGGATCCAATGACCCCCACCTTGGGTTTCAGAAGCCAGTTGCAAGTCCAGTTGTTACCTGTGCTTCTGACTGACTGGCTATAAATCACAGGTTCTCATGACCCCTTCCTTGGTTTGATTAATTTCCTGGAGAGGCTCACAGAACTGAGAGAAACGTTTTACTTACTAGATCACTGGTTTATTATAAAAGCTTATAACTCAGGAACAGCCAGATGGAAGAGATGCATAGAACAAAGTATGGGGAAAAGGTGTGGAGCTTCCATGCCCTCTCCAGGCTTTCCGCTCTCCTCATATCTCCACGTGCTCACCAACTAGGAAGCTCTCCGAACCCTATCCTTTTGGGATTTTATGGAGGCTTCATTACGTGGGCATGATCCATTAACTCACTGGCATTGGCGATTGATTCAACCTCCAGCCCCTCTCCCTTCCCTGGAAATAGGGAGTGGGACTGAAAGTTCCAACCCTCTAGTTACATGGTTGGATCTCTTGTCAACCGACCCCATCCTTAGGTGTGGTCCCAAAGTCACCTGGTTAACTTAACAAAAGACACCTTTCTGGCTTTCATCATAGGAAATTCCAAGGGTTTTGAGAGACGTGAGCCAGAAACTGTGGACAAAGACCAAATATATATGAGAAATATATTTTGGTCATCTGAATGACTGAACATATGTATCTTATAAATCACAATATCACATATTTTAATTTTATACTCTCTTCTTTTAAAGAGGCTATGCAAATCATCCATACTTCAAGCCCCACAAAACTTGAATCCCACCTGCCTCAACACATCTGATCCCAAGTGTGAGAACAGTCTTACCTTTGTTACAACATCTGCTGCATAGTTAAACCTCCTAAACGGAACTGCCAATTTTCCAGATACATCCTTTACTTTTTCATCTGGTAGCCGTTTCATTGCCACTGCTGGGACGAGGATGGAACTAGATCGAAAGCGATGAGAGATGGTATAGTTAAGTCTCTAATTCAAGTAAGTGACTTGTAAATTATGTGAATATACTGTAGTAAAGCTTGTAAAATTATTGATCTTGATTTTACTTTTTCTTTTCATCCATTTTGTAATTGTTTATAGCAGCATTGAATAACAATTTATACAGTTTAGGCTGTGTATAAGTTATTTTTTGTAACCGACAAGAAGAATCGATTATGTTATTATCAGTACAGTGACAAACATGGAGTCGTTTAAATAGGGGATAGAATATGAGCTTTGGATCAGGCAGATCTGGTTCAAGCCCAGGTTCTACCTCTTATTTGACTCTGAGCAAGTTGTTTTGTGCCTGAGCCTTTGTTTCCTTCTCTGTAAGATGAAGCTATCTTGAAGAATGGTTGAGAATTTTAAAAGAGATTTTATGAATGATTCCAGCATTTGGCTCTAACCCATGATAGGCACTGATGTGCTGCTTCTGAGTGTTGCTTTCATCAAAGATCCTTTCCATTAAGCAGGAGAGTTATTGAGTCACTGTACGGTTACTCTGTATCTGCAGAGTAGGGATGTCTCTACTTTACAGGCAGAAGCAAAGGTTTGCCTTCTGTAGGCTACCAAAGAATTCTTTTAACTCTGTCCTGAGAAATAGTTTTACGTCAAGTTACGACTGAAGAAGACATTTTGACAGGATCATCTAATTAGAATATCTTGTGCTGTGATAAGCAATTAGAGTTGCTCCATCGTTTTGATGTTTCGCTTCCGTGTGAGTGGTTCGGTACTCTTATTCTTGGCAAGTCTGTGCTTGGTGCTCTTTACAACAGCTTAGCATTGCTTCTCGTAATTAAATTCAGTGAGTTAGCTATAGCTGAGTAACACAGTACACATTGTATGTGTAAAAATATAGTCACCGCAGAAATATGTTTAGAAAATATCTGTATGTCAGATTTTTGCCATTGGCTCAGTTTTCATTCTTTTTTATGAGAGATTGTGCCTAAGCTCAGGTGGCCATATCGGGGGCGGATGATTCTGTCTCTGTGGCTGCAGCTGATTGGACCAAGTGTGGACACATGACAACCAAAGTACCTCTCTGGGGAATTTGAAATAAGAGCATTTTAGGCTGTATCTGCAGATAGCAGACCCGAAATAATGTGGCAAGACTGGAGTTGGTACTACGGAAGTTTAAAGCTCTGTACAAACCAAAGTTATGGGATAGCAAATCCTAAGTTTTTCCAGAGGAAATCAGTGTTCAGAAAGGAGACGGAGGTAGGCTTGCAGAATAAAAACAAAGCTAAGGGACCCTGAGGACGAGAGAGAGGGAAGATAAGAAGGAAGTGAGGGCAAGAACAAAAGCCAGAGAGTGAAAGAGTGAGAGTGAGAGACTATATGACTGATGATTTTCTAGTTTCTGTAAGATTCGGCTACACTTCCAAATAACGGGCTCTGTAAGAGTCTTCTCTTACTGTAAAGTAAAATGAAAACTTATTTTAACTAGTTTGAGTGAGTCTCTGTTTCTTGTAACCATGTGATTGCTAATTAGTATTATAACAATTATATATTTCATATAACAATTATATATTTCAGACCATATTGCATAGGATCTGAATTAAGCTAAGCAAGATATCTTAAAAAACATAAAAAAGTGCTACTATAATATGGGAGGTTTAATTCATCAATCTGTATTAGTTTCCTATTGCTGCTGTTACAAATCACCACAAATTTTGTTACTTAAAATATCAGAAATTTATTATTTTTACAATTTGGGGTGTTAGAAGTCAAAATAGGTCCCAAGGGGCTAAGATTAAGGTGTCAGCAGGGGTGCATTCCTTCTGGAGGCCCAGGAGGAGAACTCATCTCTTGCTTCTCCCAGCTTCAAGAGGCTGCTTGCCTTTCTTGGGCTTGGCAACAGCATTCCAATCTATTTGTCCATCATCTCAACTCCTTCTCTAACTGTGACTCTTCTGCTTCCTTCTTTTTATTTTTCAGATTTTGTGTGTGTGTCTGTGTGATTTCAATCTTTTTTCTTTTTAATTGTAACATTAGTTTATAACATCATATAAATTTCGGGTGTACATCATTATATTTCGATTTCTGTGTAGATTACATCGTGTTCACCACTCAAAGACTAATTCCCATCCCTCACCACGTACATGTGCCTAATCACCCCATTCACTCTCCCCCATCCCTCCTCCTCCTCTGGTAACCACCAGTCTAATCTGTGTCTCTATGTGTTTGCTGCTTGTTGTTGTTATCTTCTACTTATGATTGAGATCATATGGTATTTGACTTTCTTCCTCTGACTTATTTCACTTAGCATAATACCCTCAAGGTCCATCCATGTTGTTGCAAATGGCCAGATTTCATCCTTTTTTATGGCAGAGTAGTATTCCATTGTGTATATATACCGCATCTTCTTTATCCATTTGTCCCTTGATGGGCACCCAGGTTGCTTCCAAGTCTTGGCTATTGTGAATAATGCTGCAAGGAACACAGGGAGGGGTGCATATATCTTTATGCATTCATGTTTTCATGTTCTTTGGAAAAATACCCAGCAGTGGAATAGCTGGATCATACGGTAGTTCTATTCTTAATTTTTTGAAGAATCTCCATACTGTTTTCCATAGTGGCTGCAGCAGTTTGCACTCCCACCAGCAGTGTATGAGGGTTCCCTTCTCTTCACATCCTCTCCAACACTTAGTATTTCCTGTATTGTTAATTATAGCCATTGTGATGGGCTTGAAGTGATTTCTCGTTGTAGTTTTGATTTGCATTTTCCTGATAATTAGTGGTGTTGAACTTCTTTTCATGTGCCTGTTGACCATCTGTATATCTTCTTTGGAGAAATGGCTATTCAGATCTTTTGCCCTTTTTAAAATTGGGTTGTTAATTTATTTGTTGTTGAGATGTATGAGTTCTTTATATATTTTGGAGATGAACCTCACATCAGATATATGGTTTGTAAATATCTCCTCCAGATGGTTAGGTGGTCTTTTCATTTTGTTGATGGTTTCCTTTGCTAAGCAGAAGCTTTTTAGTTTGACGTAGTCCCATTTGTTTATTTTTTCGATGTTTCCCTTACCTGGTCAGACATGGTATTGAAAATATGCTAAGACTGACGTTGAAAGACATAATGCCTATATTTTCTTGTAGAAGTTTCATGGTTTCAGGCCTTACATTAAGTCTTTAATCCATTTTGAGTTAAGTTTCGTGCATGGTGTAAGATAATGGTCTACTTTCATTCTTTTGCATGTGGCTGTCCAGTTTTCCCAACACCATTTATTGAAGAGACTTTCCTTCCTCCATTGTATGTTCTTGGCTCCCTTGTTGAAAATTAGCTGTCCATAGATGTGTGGGTTGATGTCTGGGCTCTCGATTCTGTTCCATTGATCTGTGTCTGTTTTTGTGCCAGTACCACGCTGCTTTGATTCCTGTAGCTTTGTAGTATATTTTGAAATCAGGGAGTGTGATACCTCCAACTTTGTTCTTTTTTCTCAGGGTTCCTTTGGCTATTTGGGATCTTTTGTTATTTCATATAAATTTTAGGATTCCTTGTTCTATTTCTGTGAAAAATGTTGTTGGAACTTTAATAGGGATTGCATTGAATCTGTAGATTGCTTTAGGAAGTATGGACATTTTAACTATGTTAATTCTTCCAATCCGAGAGCATGGAATATCGTTCCATTTACTTGTGTTTTCTTCAGTTTCTTTCAACAATGTTTTATAGTTTTTGATGTACAGGTCTTTCACCTCTTTGGTTAAATTTATTCCAGGGTATTTTATTCTATTTGTTGCAATTGTAAATGGGATTGTATTCTTAATTTCTCTTTCTGCTACTTCATTGTTAGTATATAGAAACACAACTGATTTGGGTATGTTGATTTTGTACCCTGCAACTTTACTGTATTCATTTATTATTTCTCCAAGTTTTTTGGTGGATTCTTTAGGGTTTTCTATATATAAAATCATGTCATCTGTAAATAGTGACAGTTTTAGATCCCTTTGATATTTTTCTTGCCTGAGTGCTCTGGCTAAGACTTCCGGTACTCTGTTAAATAAGGGTGGTGAAAATGGTCATCCTTATCTGGTTGCTGTTCTTAGAGGGATAGCTTTCAGTTTTCCCCCATTGAGAATGATATTAGTTGTAGGTTTATCATATATGGCCTATATTGAGGTACTTTCCTTCTATACCCATTTTATTCAGACTTTTTTGTCATAAATGGATGCTATATCTTGTCAAATGCTTTCTCTGCATCTATTGAGATGATCATGCAAGTTTTATTCTTCAGTTTCTTATTGTTGTGTCTCACATTGATTGATCAGCAGATCTTGAGCCATCCCTGAATCCCTGGAATAAATCCCACTTGATCGTGGTGTATGACCCTTTTAATGTTCTGTGGTATTTGATTTGCTAGTATTTTGTTAAAGATTTTTTTCATCAATGTTCATCAGTGATATTGGCTTGTAATTTTCTTCTTTTGTGTTGTTCTTGTCTGATTTTGTTATCAGGGTAATGTTGGCTTTGTGGAATGAGTTAGGAAGCTTTGTCTTCTCTTCAGTTTTTCGCAAGAGTTTGAGAAGGCAGGTATTAAGTTTTCTTTGAAAGTTTGGTAGAATTCACCCGGGAAGCCGTCTGGTCCTGGACTTTTATTTTGTGGGAGGCTATTGATTACTGTTTTGATCTCCTTACTGGTGATTGGTCTATCCAAATTCTCTATTTCTTCTTGATTCAGTTTTGGAAGGTTATATAATTCTAAGAATTTATCCATTTCTTCTAGATTATCCAATTTGTTGGTGTATAGCTTTTCATAGTATTGTCTTATAATCTTTTGTGTTTCTGAGGTGTCTATTGTAATCTCTCCTGTTTCATTTCTGATTTTATTTGTTTGAGCCTTCTCACTTTTTTTGTTGGTGAGTCTAGCTAAATGTTTGTCAATTTTGTTTATCTTTTCAAAGAACCAGCTCTTCATTTCATTGATTTTTTTCTAGTCTCTATGTCATTTCTTTCTTTCTTTTTTTTTTTTAAAGATTTAATTTTTTTCCTTTTTCTCCCCAAAGCCCCCCGGTACATAGTTGTATATTCTCCGTTGTGGGTCCTTCTAGTTGTGGCATGTGGGACACTGTCTCTGCGTGGTTTGATGAGCAGTGCCGTGTCCGTGCCCAGTATTCGAACTAACAAAACACTGGGCCGCCTGCAGCGGAGCGTGCAAACTTAACCACTCGGCCACGGGGCCAGCCCCTCTATGTCATTTATTTCTGCTCTGACTTTTACTATTTCCTTCCTTCTACTGATTTTGGGCTTTGTTCTTCTTTTTCCAGGTCCTTTAGGTGCACTGTTAGATTGTTTATTTGAGATTTTTCTTGTTTTTTGAGGTAGGCCTGTATTACTATAAACTTCCATCTTAGAAACACTTTTGCTGTATCCCATAAATTTCAGCATGTTGTATTTTGATTTTTATTTGTCTCCAGGTGTTTTTTTTAATTTCTTCTTTGGGTTCTTCATTGACCCAATCATTGTTCAGTAGCATTTTGTTTAATCTTCACATATTTGTGGCTTTTCTGATTTTCTTCCTGTAGTTGATTTCTAGTTTCATAACTTGGTGTCAGAAAAGATGCTTGGTATTATTTCAATATGCTTAAATTTATTGAGACTCATTTTGTGCCCTAATACGTGATCTATCCTGGAGAATGTTTGGTGTGCATTCAAAAAGAATGTGTATTCTGCAGTTTTTGGATGGAATTTTCTGTATATATCTATTAAGTCCACCTGGTTTAATGTGTCATTTAAGGCCAATGTTTCCTTATTGATCTTCTTTTGGCTGATCTATCCATTGTTGTAAGTGCAGTGTTAAACTCCCCTACTATTATTGTGTTGCTGTCTATTTCTCCTTTTACGTCTGTAAATAGTTGCTTTATATATATCAGTGCTCTTATGTTGCATGCATATATATTTAAAAGTGTTATATCCTCGGGGCTGGCCCCATGGCCGAGTGGTTAAGTGCGCGCGCTCCGCTGCAGGCAGCCCAGTGTTTCGTTGGTTCGAATCCTGGGCGCAGACATGGCACTGCTCATCAAACCACGCTGAGGCAGCGTCCCACATGCCACAACTAGAAGGACCCACAACGAAGGATATACAACTATGTACCGGGGGGCTTTGGGGAGAAAAAGGAAAAAAATAAAATCTTTAAAAAAAAAAAAAAAAGTGTTATATCCTCTTCTTGGATTGTTCCCTTTATCATTATGTAGTGCCCTTCTTTGTCTCTTGTTACAGTTTTTGTTTTAAAGTCTATTTTGTCTGATATAAGTATTGCTGCCCCAGTTTTCTTTTCATTGCCATTTGCATGGAGTATCTTTTTCCATCCCATCACTTTCAGTTTGTGAGTGTCTTTAGGTCTGAAGTATGTCTCTTGTATGAAGCATATATATGGGTCTTGTTTTTTTATCCAGTCAGCCACCCTGTGCATTTTGATTAGAGCATTTAGTCCATTGACAAAGTAGCTATTGATAAGAATGTACTTATTGCTATTTTGTTACTTTTTTCCTGGGTGTCTTAGTAGTTGTTCTCTGTTCCTTTTTTCTTATCTTCCTCTCTCCCCTTGTGGTTTGATGGCTTTCTTTAGTATTATTTTTGGGTTCCCTTCTCTTAATTTTTTGTGTATTTATTATAGGTTTCTGGTTTGTGATTACTATAAGGTTCAATTATATATCTTAACCCACATATATAGCAATTTATGTTAAGTTGATAGTCTCTTTAGTTTGACCTCTTGCTAAAAGCTCCACTCTTTTACTCCTCCCCTCCCACATTTTATGTTTTTGATATCATATCTTACCTCTTTTTTAGTGTGTGTGTATCTATTACCCTCTTATCATGGAAACAGATAATTTTGGTACTTTTGTCTTTGACCTTCGTATTAGCTTCATAGGTGGTTCATCTCTTACCTTTACTATATATTTGCCTTTACAAGTGTTTTTATTGCTTTTTTTTTTTTTTTTTTTTTTTTTTGCTAATTTTCTTATCCCTGTTTGTGGTCTTCTGTTTTCCTCTTAAATAAGTCCCTTTAGCATTTCTTGTAAGGCTGGTGTGTTTGTGATGAACTCCTTTGGGTTTTGCTTGTCTAGGAAACTCTTTAACTCTCCTTCTGTTCTGAGTGATAGCCATGCCAGGTAGATTATTCTTTGCTGTAGTTTTTTTCCTTTCAATACTTTAAATATAACATGCCACTTCCTTCTAGTCGGTAAGGTTTCAGCTGTGAAGTCAGCTCATAGCCTTATGGAGTTTCCTTTGCGTGTAACTTGTTGCATTTCACTTACAGCTTTTAGGATTCTCTCTTTATCTTTAAAATGTTGACATTGTAATTATAATGTGTCTTGATGTGGGCCTTTTGAGATTATCTTGTTTGGTGCTCTCTGTGCTTCCTGTACCTGTATGTCTGTTTCCTTCCTGAGGTTAGGTAAGTTTTCAGCTTTTATTTCTTCAAATAGATTCTCTGCCCCTTTGTCTCTCTCTTCTCCTTCTGGGACAACTATAGCATGGAGGTTAGTGTGCTTGATGTTGTCCCAGAGTTCCCTTAGACTGTCCTCATTCTTTTTAATTCTTTTTTGTTTTATCTTTTCAGCTTGGGTCATTTCCTCTAGTCTTTCATCTAGCTTGCTGATCCATTCTTCTGTATCATGTACTTTGCTATTTAGACCCTCTAGTGAATTGTTCATTTCCAGTATTGTATGCTTCATGTTTGATTGGTTCTTTTTTATAGTTTCCAATTGTTTGTTGAAGTTCTCAGTTAGTTCATCCATTCTTCTCCCAAGATCAGTGAGCATCCTTATGACTGTTTGAACTCTTTGTCAGGTAGATTATTTATCTCTGTTTCATTATTTCTTTTTCTGGGATTTTATCCTGTTCCCTTAATTGGAATGTATTCCTTTGTCTCCTCATTTTTCCTTTTTCTGTGCTTATATCTATGTATTAGATAGGTTAGCTACATCTCCCGATCTTGGAGAAGTGGCCTCCTGTGAGGGATGCTTTATGAGGCCCAGCAGTGTGTTTCCATCTCATCACCAGCTCCACATGTTCCATGGGTGTCTCCTGTGTGAAGTATGTGTGTCCTCCTCTTGTGGCAGGGTTGCTTTTGCTGCAGGTGCCCAGGGAGGCTAGGCTGTCCCCCTGACCGGCTGGTTGTAATACTCAGCTGTGTGTGGCTGCTGTTGGACTTTCAGTTACTTTATTGGGCATGGGAAACCCCAGCACAGTTGGCTTCAAGGTCTAAAATCACATTCCTGTTTCAGTTTTTCTGTTAAGTGAGTAGGACCCCAGCATGGCTGGTTGCTAGGCTCAGGGGCTTACAATTGCTGTAGGCCTCAGGCCTGTAAGGCTGTTGTCAGCTCTTTCAGAATTCTGCTGAGTGGGGCTGGCCCCAGGCATGAGAGCACTCGCTTGTTTCAGGCTTTGGAAGGTGGGGCCAAACCCCTATGTGGCTGTTTGAGAAGCATAAGTCTTTTGCAGTTGCTGGGCCCCACTGCCCAGAGGGACACACACTCTGTCAGCACAGTCCTGCCTTGTGCGCACAACCCAACCCAGTGAAGTGGACCCAGTTGCCCCACTGCAGAGGCCCCACACACTCCACCATTGCAGGTCCAACTCTCGCTCATGCCCTGCCCTGCCAAGGCGGACCCAGTCGCCCAGTTTCACAGGTTCCAGGCACCCTGTCTGTGCAGGCCCACACGTTGTCCTAGGGCTTGCTGTTGGGTGGGGCCAGTCCTTAGGGCTGGCTCCCTGTAGTGGCTGAACTGGATTAAATCAGTCCTTTAGTGGGTGTAGCAGACCCCTGGGCTAACAGGCCAGGGGAAGTATTCCGAAGGTGTCTGGTAGTGTCCGTGTCAGCACATCTGCACTAGGTCACAATAGCTACTGCCATTGTCTCAGTCCCTGGTGAGGTCTCACGTCTCACCAAGATGTACCCAGAGCCTATCAGGTGAGTCTCTTTTCATCAAAGGACTGTGCACCTTTCTTTCTGGTGATTTTAGGTTGCTTTCTGAAATGGGTGAATTTGTGCATGAGCACTTTAAGTGCTGGCTTTTTCCCCCCTATGTCAGATAGCTTTTCTGAGGTATTCCCCATTGTATTTAACAGGCAGCAAAGCCAGGTATTATGACACTTGTGTCAGTTGTGCTGAGTCCCAAAGCTGCTTATTGTGGTAACACTCCCCTGCTAAGGTTGATCCCCAACTCCTAGAGGGAAGGCTTTGTACCTTAAGGTTGCTCCCAGCTTGCCTTGGAGTGTCATATCTTAAAGGTGCTTTTTTCTCTCCATAAAGGAGTTTCTGCTTCTTCCACCTCAGTCAGCACTGTCCATTGTTGTGCGGGTTCTTGTTATCCAGTTTTCAGTTCTCTCTTAGGGGTAATTGTTTCAACAGTAGTTGTACATTCCTTGTGTCTGTGGGAGGAGATGAGTTCAGAGTCTGCCTCTGCCAGTATCTTGACACCATCTGCCTGCTTCCCTCTTATCAAGACGCTTGTGATCACATTGAGCCCAGTCAGATAATGCAGGATAACCTTCCTATCTCAAGATCCTTTATTTAATCATAACTGAAAAGTCTCTTTGCCATTTAAAGGAACATATTCACAGGTTTTTGGGATTAGACTGTAGACATCTTTGGGAAGACATTATTCTACTTGCCACACCATCCATGATAATAGTATTTTAATGGTTTTATTATTCATCTTTTCACTCGTGCTTATTTGCTTAAAGTTATTAAAATATCAGAGTTTACGGTAAGATAAGAGTAATAAATCTAAACTTTATAGTGTTTATAAACTCTGGATAACTGTTGGAAGATAACATAGCTTTAAAAAAGATAGATGCTCTGCCTTTAGCTATATTTTGATCATGAATCTTTATAAAATACTTGATAATTTTTCAAAGGAAAAATTATTGACTGCATGCTGCTAACATTATGATCTTAATCGTTATCATATGTCTTGAAGGTACTTTTAAAATATGACATTTGTTGTTTAAAAAAAATTAAGATTTGATTTCCAGGTAAGTGTTTACAATTTTAGTCCCAAAGTGTTTCATTTCTCTGTAATACTCTGAAATGTATAATATGAATATTGAAATTAGGTAAAGAAGACATTGGTCATTTATAATTTACCTTCAGTTCATTTTAGTTGCCATCTAGGCATCTCTTGTTTTTATAAATACATAAAATAGTATTTATAATGTACTACTTTTACCTAGATGTCCATTAATAATTTTAACTAATGACTGTATTTTATTTAGTAATTTTCCAAGTTTTAATTCTATCCATACTTACATCATGAGTTTTATAACTTTAAAATATTTGTTTGAATATTTTTTTATCATGCCTTTTTACTAGAGTGTTATGCTATGAAAATATTAAAAGAGGGAAAACATTCTCCATCTTCTTGCTAAAGATCCCTCAGTTATTTATTTAAAGAAATGAAATTGTGAGCCAGCCCAGTGGCACAGTGGTTAAGTTCACGTGGTCCACTTTGGCAGCCCAGGGTTCGTGCATTCAGATCCTGGGCATGGATCTACAGGCTGCTCATCAAGTCATGCTGTGGCAGCATCCCATATACAAAATAGAGGAGAATTGGCACAGATGTTAGCTCAAGGACAATCTTTCTCAAGCAAAAAGAGGAAGATTGGTGGCACTTTAGCTCAGGGCCAATCTTCCTCACCAAAAAAAAACCAAACAAAAAACAGAAATGATGTTGTTAGCTGGCAGTTTTAGCTAATGTATAAGAGCAACTCTAATGCTTCTTTTATTTTGAATGAACTATTTTGAGGTGAAAAGAAGAACATAAAATCAAAGAATACTTAAGAGATATATATATATATGTATTTTTTTTTCTTTTTCTTTTGGTATAAGCAGAGTTACTTAGAGTCCCTTAAGTATTTTTCGCCAAATGAAACAGGAACCATAGAGGATTATAGGTCAGTGAGGAATTTATTAAATCTCATTGAAGATTAAAATAGACTGTATTTGTCAGAGTTCTTCAGAGAACCCTATTGGTACAAAGAGTACCAATAGGATGTGTGTTTTTTAGGGATTAGCTAGCTTGATTATGGAGGCTGAAAAGTGTGGACCCAGGAGAGTTGATGGTGTAAGTTCCTATTGAATTCTGAGTCTGAGTCCCAAGGCGGGAAAAGATTGATGTCTCAGCTTGAAAACAGTTGGAAAGAGAGAGAATTATTTTTTGCTCAGCCTTTTATTCTATCCAGGCCTTCAATGGATTGGATGAGGCCCACCCACATTGGGGAGGGCAGTCTGCTTTGTTCAGTCTACTGACTTAAATGTTAATTCCATCCAGTAACCCCCTCACAGACACACACACAAGTAGTGTTTCACCCAATATTTGGGTACTTTGTAGCCCAGTTAAGCTGACAGTTAGAATTAGCCACCACGGAGACTTTTAAAATATTCTGAAGGTTGTAAAAAATTTGATCATTTGCATTTCAAATGAAGTGATACTGCTTTCTGGTAATTCACAGTCTAATATGGATCAAGGTGGGGAGAGAAGAAATAGAAATTCAAATATATACAGCAGAATATGATTAATATCATGAAAACAGAGAAAAGCTAGATATATACATAATGCAGATGCCAGTTTTAATAACAGTGGCCAGGGCGAGGTAGATGCTAGCAGACATGGACTTGTTAAATTCTGCCTCCCACATGTGTGGGTAAAAGAATCTATTGTGGGAAAAGAAGGGAATTAAAGGAGCATAGAGAGCTGATTGCCTGGCCTTGCTGTGAAGAATAGAGTGAGTAAGCACTTTGTTGCAGCACAACCCAGCAAAAAGAAAGACATCAATGGGCCAGAGTGAATTATTACTCCCTATGCAATGCCTCATATTTAATTCTGCTCACAAGGACATAGTAAAACACACTGTAGCAGATACTGTTACTGTCTGTGTCACATGTCCTCTGCCCACCTCTGACCTCGCCTACAGCTATAGTAGACAGCACCTTGCACTCTCCTAAGGTGCCAATTTAAGGGCCCTAGAGCCTCTGCTTTTCTGCCTCAAGGCTTCCTCCTGCCTGCTGATAGGTACAATCAGGGTTTTAATGCTCTCAAGGAAAAACATCAACTCATGGAAGATGGGAGTCTGTAGTGAAATGCTCCAGTCTTCTATCCTTTGAGGGAAGCCACTTCCACAAGGAACTCCGTATAATTCCTCATAGAGTTCAGAGGGAGACAGCCTGTTTGTCCACAGGGAAAACCAGCTCCTTATTGTCTTTCCAGTCTGATACTCCCTGCTTTCTCGTTTATTCTTCCATGGATAAGCTGTCAAATAAATATCCTCTTCCCCAAAACTTGTTGCACTCTCTGCTGTTACAGAAACGCAAACTAAAATACACACTTAGTTTTATCCATATAGCTCTGATACCAGCTCAGCACAAGTTTGACATAAGGGAAGCCATATTGGAGAAAAGAAACCATATTGTAGCTTTGAGTGACCTCTGATTCTTATTATCTTTAAACTAAATTGGGGTATAGGGCCTTGCTCCGGTCTCTGCATATCCAGTAATACAGAAGATTATCAGGAACTAAGGCCAGATGTCTCCCCCACCTGAAGACCAAATGTCTGCCCCACCTGGAGACGAGATTCCTCCCCCACCTAGAGACCAGCCTCCTATATAACTGGCACATAGTCTTTGTTCTGTAAGATGGTTCTTTCAGACATTAGTCAGCCGTCTTCCCCCTTGCTAGCAAGCTGTAATAAATCCCACTCTCTCCTATCACCTTGCCTCCAGACTATTGGCATGTCTTACAGCAGGCAGATGACCTCCCCTTTGACAGTAACAGCTCTAAGGTATACAAAACTGTTTTATACTCCCAGTTGCCTCATGAGGGAAGTGGGATGTACTGAGGGTTGGGAGACAGGTTGTGGAATTGTTGTCAACCTGATTTTCCTGATGAGGAAAAGACTTGAGATAATCTGAGTGATTTTCCCAAAGTCACACAGCTAATAAGTGGCAAAGTCTTCTTTGATGTGCTAAATAGAACCTTGGCAACACAAAAAAAGACTGAATCATTTCCCAAATGAGTTCTGTGTGCTTTAATTCCATGTATAATTTCAATTGAATGTGTCAGATCTTGCTAGCTTAAAACGTCTCAGCTAAACCTCATTAATTTGGACTCCATTAATTTATGCTTTGTGATAGCTTCTAAATGTAGGAATGAAATTTATTTTCTCTGTAAAAATATTATCTAATCTAAGACATACATTTTTAATAAGACTGAATCATTTCGTAAATCCTCACCTTGAGTTTCCAACAGCCATTATCCTTTAATGTTCCATGATATTCAATAAAAGACAAAGAACATTAGGCACGCTAAATCTTAGGATGCTTTATTGGGATCTTGTAATGCCCTCCAGCATCATGAAATCAAGTTCTGCCCCATTTCAAGTTATATTCAGAGAAGGAAATGTTCATATATTTTTTTCCGATTTTTTCTTATTTAATATGAACTTATACAGCACTAATTATATGCCAAACACTATTCTAAATGTTTGTGAATAGTAACTCATTTAATTCTTAGAATAACCCTTCAAGGTAATGCTGTTATCCTCATTTTACAGATGAGAAAACTGAGGTTCAGGGAGATTAAGTGATTTGATCAATGTCACACAGCTGGTAAATGCCTAAGCCTGGATTCACACTTGGGAAACTTGGCTCTGAAGTCAGAAGTCAGTGCTCTTATCTGCTAATAGCAGCTTGAAAACCTTTAAATGCAACCTCATTCAGTCACCATAACAACCCACATACCATAATAAACAGTCGTTAGTAAGATGGGCCAAAGAGGAGGGTTTTAAAGTATGTTTGTCAGGGGTACCTTTTATTCCTAATTCCACACAAATAGTTAAGTATTAAGGTCCTAGTTGCCTATAGATGTCTTCATGTGCCTTTTAAGGCTTTTTAAGTCCATATGACAACCCTTTAATGAGGAAACACTGTGACTAAGAAGGATTTTGAAACAACAAAGAGAATGGATAAGAACTGTGAGGTTTTGGAGTAAGTGCTTTTCATCTGAAAGATGAATCACAAAGAAAGGGAAAGCTGGCAGATTTAATAGACATTTGCCCATGCAAATCCTCTGTAAATATTAGGCAAATTCTTAGTTTGGTCAAATTCTCCACCAGTGTTAGGATTTGGTACAGCCAGTTAGAGAGAGAAGAATTTTGCAATTGTTTCTGGTGCTGAGCCAGGACAATTGTCAAACTGTGAAAGGGAGTTATTTTCCAGACTAACTCCCTTTGCCCCAAAATTCTTTTGTGGATTTTGTAACGTGTTGGGGAGGAAAATTTCTCCCTTCTTCCCTTCTAGGTTTGTTGGCTGGTCTGATATTTAAATTGACATAAGACAGATTAACAGGAGAAAAACAAACTTAATTCTGTATGTGTGGGAGCCCCACAAAGACATGAGACTCCCAGGCAGCCCGGTAATTGAGGCTTACATACCATCTTCAGCTAAGGAGAAGGGGGTAGGGGTCTGGGACTTTAGTGGGGGAAGACAATTCATAGGAAGATGAGTAGAGCAAATGTTTGGTAAACAAATGTTTGCCATGCCGTGCAGATAAGTCTTTCTGATGTAAAAAGTTCTCTCTGGTAATAACTCTCTTCCTGGTATGGGCCCCCTATCTAAATTCTATTATGCAGTGAAGGGAGAGGTAAACAGCTTTTCCTGAGTCCACTGAGTCTTAATTGGCTTCAGCTCAAAACAATCTCCATGCCCAAGTGGCATATTTTGGCCGTGGCGTATTCTACTCCCTCTCACATGTCAGTATTCTTGTTTGCACAAAGTTCCTATTAAAACATTTAGATCTTCTAAAATAAATTCTCCAGCTGTTTTATTAATAATTTTTCTATATATTCTCTTAAGAAAAAAAATTGCTTTTCTCCTTAAATGTTCTTGCTCTCTGATTGTTTTCTTAAGCCCCAATGACACTTCTCCACATTTAGACTAGATTAAAGAAATTTGATTGTACAAATTAAGGCCACTAGAATACCATTTATCCTCCTAGAACATTACGTTTCTTAATAAATAATTCGCCAGAGTTCTGAAAAAAAGATTAACACACTGAACAGAACACCTAGCTTGCAAGGAAGTCATCTTATTTACTCATTAGGATTTACTTAGAAAATACCGCAAAAACTAACATCCCAAGATGGAACAGAGTTATTTAATGGTACAATAACATTCATTTTATTCATTTGACTTTGATTTGATTTTCTAACCCTGTGTTTTGTGATTGCCTCATTTTCTTATTAGGGTTATAGCATTATGTTGTTAGAAGCTGTGACAAAAATAATAAAGCCCAACTTCCTCATTTTATATCTTTTGAAACAGAGCTGGAGACTTTAAATAATTGTTTTTCCTTGCTTCCAATTCAGTGCTCTGTTCAATAAGCATCTTCTCTCATTGATCATGACGTGCTGTTTCTCTTCAAACATAAGCTCCTTGGTGAAAGGAAATGTGTGTTTTTAAAATATATACATAAATAAAATATTCACAAATATTAATCATGATGGTGATAAAGTAGACATCAGTAATATAGCTCTATATTTGACTTAGGAAAACACTGGTTGATGATTTTGATTTAAATACCAGATCTCAAGGAAATTTTTCCTAAATGTCTATTTTATAATTTGGTACTGATTTTGTAAATTCAGTTCTCTTTTGGGCAGCATTTATACTTTTATTATACTTTCCACTGTAGAATTTATTTGGATATATGTGTATGCAGAGCACAACTAAAGGAGTTTTATAAGCAGCCACACATTTGTTCTGAGAGGTAGGATAAACTCAATAGCAAATTAGAGAAGAAAAAGTTCTGCTAAGGAAACAAAAATGTGATCCTGGTAAAAACCAAAGAAACAAAGTGCTCACATGCATAGAAAAAGACTGTGCCATTCAAAAGGCAGAGAACTCTGACACGAGTCAGATGGTCATAGTCTAAGTGTTCATCAAAGCACAGGGAGATGGTATCCCTCCAGCAAGTGGATGCAGAATCCCAGCTGGACTGGTTAAAGATGTGTATATTAATCTGTTAGAGTCTGATGTCATTAAATGTCTATATCAAGCCACTACTTTGCCTTGCACTTGGTCCTGTGTTGATCAACAAACCTTAAGACAATTTGCCTTCCATCTAGAGAAAGGGAATGAGCTGATCTGATCATCCAATACAAATCTCCATTTCATTGGACAATTTTTCTTTCTCATAATATCTTATCAGTCTCTTGTGAGTTGACTTAACAAATTTAGTCTTCATGATTTCTATAGTGATTCTGAACATTTATACGCTGTAAAACCAAGGGGCATAGAACATATTGTGGTTAATTCACCAAGATAAAGACATTTCATGAGGCATTTTGGAAACTGGCCATCTAGCAGTCTGTATGGGCAATGAAATCTTTCCAACTATTTTACTTTCAAGTTTCTAGAATAGATACTTATTCTATTTTTTTTTAGTATGCTTTTGTTTTTCGGATCCATATAACTAATTTGTATGTGCACCATCATTGTATTTATCATTATAGTTTTATGCCTATAATTCTGTAAAATCATCCAAATTAATGTATGACACCATTACTTGTAGCTGAAAGCTTTGGACTATTTGTTATGGTTTGATAAAGCTTTTGCAAACTTCCATATTTGAGATTTACTAGTATCTTGAAAGTCCTGGTTACCTGAGATGATGTTGTTTTTGGTATGTGGATACAGGTTTTAAAAATGGATATAATAACTTTTTTGTTAGATTACAACTAGTTTCCTAAATCTACTGTGGAGGTATAGGGGAAGAATAACTATTCCTCTACCCTCTAGGTCCTTCCGGCTGGTCTAAGAAATTGACAGGAGACAGAATAACAAGAGAAAATCAAACAAAGTTTAATAACATGTATACATGGGAGAAACCCAGGAAATCTGAGTAACTTGCCAAAATGGTGGAAGCCACTATGTTAAACACAATCTTTTAGCTAAGGACAAAGGAGGATGTTGTGGGTAGTGGTTTTCAACTTCAAAGGAGAGGAAGGCAATTTACATGGAGACGGAAAAGCAAATGTTTGATAAATAAATGTTGACCATGCCTTGCAAAGATAATGAGAGATGGAGAGGACTTTGGCTGAAAGGTCATTGTTAGGTTCTTCACTGTCTATCACACCTAGTTTATATTATACTATAGTTATCTTATGGTATTAGCTCCTTATTGGAACAGGCCTTCTATCTTAAATTCTTTTAGGCAGTCAAGGGGAAGGTCAAAGTTTCTTTCAGAGTCTTTTGTTCTTAAAAATAATCAAGGCAAAGAGGCACATTTTGGGCTGGCAAATTCGTATCCTCCACAGAGGTAAGAGAGAATCAATGTAGTTATAAGAATTAATATATTTTGTCAAGACTCCCAGGTTATTTATAACAAAGTTTGATGACTAATTAAAAGCTTGTATAAAAGTTTACTTGTAAAATTAAATTGTACTTCCCGAGTAACGGAAATTTGTGTATTCTATACTTTACAACTGTGATATTGTGATTTATAAGAAATATATATTTGGTCATTCAGATGATAAAAATATTTCTCATATACATATGTGGTCTTTGTCCATGATTCTTGGCTCATAGCTCCCAAAACTCTTGGAATTTCCTAAGTGATAAGAGAAATGGGAGCACCTTTTGTTATAATATTTGGTCTCTTGCCCTCAGTTCCCGAAATAGCTTCAGACCCATAAAGGTGAAATGGTTGTCTTGTTATTCATAACAAGCCCTTTTCCACCACAGCTGACTTTATGGTAAAGAAAAGACTTGGAAATCATCTAAGGATGGGGGCTGGTTGTCAGGGGACCCAATCTGAATAGAGGGGTGGAACTTTCGGTTACACTGCCTGATTTCTGGGTAAGGGAGAGGAGTTGGAGGTTGAATCCCTCACCAAGCACCAATGATTTAATCAATCATACCTACATAATGAAGGACTGAGTTTGGAATGCTTCCAGGTTGGCGAACACGTGGAGGTTTGAGGGAAGCGGCACGTTTGGGGAGGGCATGGAATCTCAGCACCCTTTCCCCATGCCTTGCCCTGGTGCATTTCTTCCGTCTGGCTGTTTCTGACTTATATCCTTTTATAATAAACTGGTGATCTAATGAGTAAAATATTTCTCTGAGTTCTGTGAGCCCCTCTAGCAAATTAATCAACCCCGAGGAAGAGGTTGTGGGAACCTCTGATTTACAGCCAGTCAGTCAGAAGCACAGGTAACAACCTGGACTTGCGACTGGCATCTGAAGTGGTGGTGATGGGGTCAGTCTTGTGTACTGAGCCCTTAACCTGTGGAATCTGATGCTGTCTTTGGGTAAATAGTGTAAGAATTGAGTTGCTTGGTGGTATGGGGGAGACCCCTTCCCAACACTGGAATTGAGTGCAGAACCCAAACAGCAATGCATCAGAAAAATCTTATCTTGTTATTAATACCTATAAACATGCATTAAAACGTATTGTCGATATCCTAGATTATCACTAAATCAACTCCATAGCATTACTTTCTTTTTTTTTTCTAATTCTGTTATTTCTAATTTTATTGCATTATGGCCCAGAAATGTAAAGTGTAAAATTTTTGTCATTTTGTATTTACTAAGTACAGCTTTTTGTTTTCAGATTATGGTCAAAGGTATTTCAATAGCATTACTTTCTAAGAGAAGTTTTTGTAGTGATCGAAATATTCATATAGACTGTTGTGGGAACCTGGAATTGGCCACCCCAAGATATGTCTCTTTGGCATGATGATTATTTGTGGCTTGTTACTTTGAAGACAGGAAAGCAACTGAAAAGTAGTACTTGCTTGCCCTTTGTTAGGAGACATTTACATTTGTAAGGTAAATCTCTTATCTGTAAAGGTGCCTCCCTCTCTGTACCAGGAAGAAGAAAGGAGATGACCTTGTCTCTAGAAACTCTTAATCAGTGGGGAATGCAAGGACTGAAATCTG
Source organism: Equus caballus (assembly GCF_041296265.1). Lineage (NCBI taxonomy): Eukaryota > Metazoa > Chordata > Mammalia > Perissodactyla > Equidae > Equus > Equus caballus. The sequence continues at coordinate 29,201,432 of NC_091715.1, read as the reverse complement.
CATTTGTTCATTGTGCTTGTCTGGTAACCTCCTGTAACTGACTTCCCTCCCCCTCCCAACATTGGCATTTCTTTAAGGATTAAGCATCTTTCCTTAGGCTAGGAACTGATTGCTGCACTCACCTGTGACCACCCAGCTTGAGACAATAGACTTGCCTCCTGCCACGCCCTCTGAGATAGCAGACCCACTACCTGCTGTGTCCATCAGGCGCTGTGCCAACAGGGCGATCTTGTGACTAATGTGGGAGGGACATTTCAATCATATGTGAAATATCCTGTTTGGGGGTGTATAACTACTCTGTGCACCCCACTTCTTCGGTGCCCTTTCTTCCTTCGGGAGGAAAGGCCTCGGGCCATGGTCCTCATAAGGCTTTGTTTAATTTTCTCTTGCTATTCTGTCTCATGTGAATTTAATTTGTCCTCCAGCCAGACGAACCCACATAAGGTAGAGGAAATGTCTTCCTCCCCTACACTGTTGTATCACCAAATGGTTGCCTTAGTTACATATGGCTGTTGAGCACCTGAAATAGGGCTTGTGCAACAGAAGAACAGAATTTTAAATTTTATTTAATTTAAATTTAAATAGTCATATGTGGCTAAGGGCTACTGTATGAGACAGCATAGCTCTGTAGTACTTATAAAGAGACTAGAATTTTGTCTTGTAAATGCACTAGTTAAATTAATTTTAAGATAAAAATATTAGTGAATTAGAACTGACATACATTTGTAAACAGCTGAGTGAAATCCTCACATATATCAAGCTATATGTTTTGTTAATTTAGTTGAAACTATCTTAGGATTCAATACTATAAACGTCTTAGGTTTTGTACTTCTTTATTTTGAGAAGATAGTATTCATTACTTCATGTATAAAAACTTAAATTATTTTTCCTAATTTCTTCATAGTTCTTGGTGTATATGATTTTTGTTAGGAATCTAGAAAATGCTTTTGATGGTTACCAACTATATAAGTGAAAGGAGTTCCAATTATCCAACATGACATAATAATGAGTAATATCTCGTCTCTCTCTCTCTCTCACTCTCTCTCTCTAGTATAATCCTGCTGATTTTAAAAAACTATGTTCTACGTGTTAAATGTCAATGTGTATATTTATATATGGCAAATCCTACCCATTTTCTGCAAATGTTTTGTTTCCACAGGCTTCTAAATAAAAATGTTGTAAAAATAAATGGGAAAAGTAAGGAGATAGGCTAGGAAACTAGAAGATATATGTGTTTATTTTCCATGCTTGTTTTTCCCTCCCAGGAAGGTGAGGCAGATGTTAGAGGAGAGAAGGAAAAACCCACTAGGCTGAAGTTGAAAGGTTGGACTGGCCTGGTATATACTAGATTGAGAGAACTGAGGTGTGAGATATTGAAGCTTTCCAGAATATCGTTGATTACTTAACTTTGGAATCAACATATCAGCCATTCTGTGGGCCACTGAGAGAAGTGCAAACCACTAGATGCAATGCCTAGACAACTCCAGCTCCTATATAAATGATCCATAGTTAAAAGTGTCATTCTATAAACAATTTATGATGGGCTTGAAAAGAATGAGAAGGGAAGCTAAAACGTGCTGCCCTTCTAATTAGTCCCACTCACGGGAGAGTGTCTTAGCAACCCAATAATCCTTTCTAAGTAAGAAACAGAGTTCACGTTATACATTTCTAGTTATCAAAATGAATTAGTGTTCTGGTAATATCAGATAACATGAGATTTACTTTTTTATTCTTTTGTTTATTCCACAAGTATGTATTGATCACATACTAACATTTGGGTGCTGTGCTAGATGCTAGGTGTAGAATGTCACAGAAAGGAGACAGATACCTCACGTGACTTCATGGTAGTTAAAGTTTAGTGGAGGAGACAGTCATTGAGGAAATAAACACAAATCTATAATTAAAAATTGTGATAAGTGTTTTGAATGAATATACAAAGATGCAGTGGGAGAGGATATCAGGGAGAAAATAGTCATATTTGGGGGCTAAGAAAAATGCCATTTTGAGAAAGTGACAGTTAGGCTGATATATAAAATATGAGAATGGCTTAATTTGGGGAAGAGTGAAAGGTATGAAACATTCCAAAAAGAAAAAAACAGCAATTTGATAATAAGAGCAATTCAGAAGTATTATCCAAACATTTTGCATTATAGGACATTAGAATTGTCTTAAATAATGGAAATCAGTAGTTTTTCCAAGTAAACGATCACACTAATTTTCTAAAGTATTCTTCATAAAATCTTTTAAGACTCGGAGGCTTTTTAATTGTAATATATTGATTTATCATTTATTCGATTTTGAGTTATGAGCACTTAATATTGAAATCTTCTCTTCTTATAATTATATCTTTGTCATTACACTAGTAGAATCTTTTCCTCGCTATTAGTTTAAAAATTTCACGGACTTTTATAGTGTTAAATGATCAGTTATTTAAACTGTTTTTTAATAGAGTGTCCATCTAGAAGAACCTTTTTAATTCTATCAGATTTACTAAAAAAGAAAATAGGCATTCTAGCCTGGAACTGAGCTGTTCTTTGTGGAGAATCCTTTTGTTTTTTTCAAAGAGTTTTTCCTTAGCTGAAGTCTCCTTAAAATTATTTTTTCTTGTATCAGGAGATACAAGAAAGGCCACTGTTTGAGGAAGGGTGGAGTAGGTGACCCTTTGGCCCTGCACAGCACTTTCTTAACCAGTTTTCTTCAAGTGGCATTTTCTTTTGTTCCTAGGTGGCAGATTTGTAGCAGAGTGGCATCCAGAAATCATTGTAATTGTGGCAGTATTTCATGCAATTGTTGAGTAGTCTCTGTTCAAGGATTTCAAAACACTTTTCTAATGGTAAATTACCTTCACAATATTCCTTTCCGTAAACTGCAAAAAAATGAATCACAGAGAGCAATAGTTTACCAAAGTCTAGTGCTGATTTTCTTGGTCAACAATATTTGTTGGATATCTACTAAATACTGAACCCTTTGCTGAAGGCAGTGAAGAGTGTCAAGGGAAATAAGAGACAAGTTCCCTGAAGTCAGTTGTTTGATTTAATGAGAGAGAAAAAAGAACTCGGGAAAATTATGCATATATAGAGAACATTTATAGATGTTTCCATTAAGTGCTTAAGTGTTTAGACTGGTAAAAAGGCTGGATAAAGAGGTTTCATTGTATAATTAGAATCATTGGCTTTTAGGTTTTTAATGAGTGAGACAGATGATTTGACACTGAAAAGTGGGGATGACATTCTGGGAAGATTAAATGGCATATTTAGTGATATAAAGGGCAAAGGGAGCACAATTTATTTGGAAATTGGCCTACAGCATTACCGAATACAGCTAAGAGCTAGATAGTCCAAAATCCAAGAATAAGAGGACTTTTGGTTAAGGGAAGGGTTTCTGGCAAGAGGAGCATCTGGAGTAATTATAAGGGAAAAGATCAAAATGATACCAACGTAAAGTTCTTACTAAATTGTGTGTCAAAAATTGGACAACATAAGGGGAAGGGGATATATAGAGGAAGAGACATCAGGAAGAATTCTTTGGTTACACTATGCATTGAGCAGCAGTGGGAATGGAAAACCTAATCGTTCAAGAAGAATCTTAGAATCGTAGTCATAAAAGAAACCTTGGAGAGTATTCAGTTCACTCTCACACTTCTTCAAATTGTAATTATGAAAATGAAATACAGATTTATGTCCTTTTGTATTTATTAGATATTTCTAAGAAACATAAAATGTTAATATATAGGTTCAACTGATTATATTGTAATAGAACCATGTAGAGAATTTCCAGAAATTTTTCTGCGACGTAATTCCCTTTGCCCCTGGTCAATTCATCAAGTCAATCTCTTGTCTCATCATATACTCACCGATCATTGACTGACATTAAGATCATTGGTCCGAAGCAAAAATCCTTAGAATTCTAACAAAAGCAGAAACTCTCATGACAAACTATTTTTAAACTTACCATTACTATAGTATGATCTTATTTGCAAATTATTATTCACACATTTATTAACTCAAGCAATTCTCATAACATATCTTGTAATATGTAGTATTATTCCATTTGTACAAATATTAATTTATCACTTCTTATTATTTGACTTCTCTGTAAAACTCAAAAGTACCTTGTAATAAGAATGCATATAAGAAGGTAATAAAATAGAAAACCTGCCATAAGAAAAAAGAAAGTCTAACTGTATTGTGCTAACTAGTCTCTAAAGATGGTCCACAAGAAATCATCCCTCCTGGTATTCATGTGCTTTTGTCATCCCCTTTCTTTGAATCAGAGACTTGCTTTGGACCAAGAAAAAGCAGTGGAAGTAATGCTGCCTAAGTTGTGAGGCTAAATCAGAAAAAACCTTGTGGCTACTCCCAGTTTCCTTAGGGTATTTGCTCTAGGGGAAGCCAGCAGTCATGTAAGAAGTTCCACTACCCTATGACCACCATATTGTGAGAAAGCCATGTGGAGAGGCTACAAGGGACCGGGGGATTGTATGGGAAGAGAGACAGACAAAGAGAGGGAGAGACAGACAGACAGACAGACAGACACATAGACACACAGACACATGCACTTCCCCTGCCCAAAGTTGGGCTAGCCATCCCAGCTAAGTTGCCAAGTATGTCGGTGAAGAAGCTTTCTTTGATATCTAGCCCAGTTGAGCCTTCACATGGCTCCAGCCCAGCCTCCTTCTGACTGTAAGTGCATTAGAGATCCTAAATTAACTCACAGAAAATTGAAAAATAATGTTTAAGCCACTAAGTTTTTGGGTGGTTTGTTTTGCAGCAATAGAAAGCCGGAATATATACCAAACATAAGAGTCAACTTAGTTGTTATAAATTTCAAATTTGTCTTGAGATTTCTAATAGTCAAAGAAAAAACAAGCATAATCAATTATATAGTTATTAGAAATAATGGTCACCAAGTTCTTCATTATTAGAAGAAAGTTTATCGTTGTTGGAAAGAAAACAGTATTCTAGTTCTACTAACCTTTATTCCCTTTGTACATTTTGGCATATTAGCAATAGCCTTGGCTAGTAGATGTGAAGAAAAGAGCTACAGGCTGTGGTTTGTTTAAAACTTCCCTGGGAACATCATTATTTTATATTTAACAACTCTAGCAATAAATATTATCAGTAGTATTAACGCATGCTATTGTCAATGAATGATGATAATTCCTTTTTTTTTGAAAAAATATGCAGCTGAGAACTAGTGCTTTAGATAAAACTCTCTAAGTTTCACTTTCCTGTATCAAACTTCTGATGGGAGCTGAATAGCAGAGAATTTGAGATTATACTTCTTGATAGGGAGTTCTGCCTTGTTATTTAAGGATTTTATGCCAGGTGTAGGGTTGACATTCCATTATGAAAATTAAGATCCCTGGGTAACAATATTACGTGCAGGAAAAGCTCCCTTATTTCTGCATGGGAGTGGGCCACATACACGCAAAGGTAAAGACGACAACCAAGCTTAATATATCAACATGTGTCAAATGGGTCAGATGAGTTGACCAAGTTCGCATTATTAATATGTGATAGGATCACAGTTCTGTCAAAGGTGATCGGACGTCAGGATCAGGCTCTCTTCTCTACCATCACAGCAACATAGATACAGATAATAAGTTATATAACTGGAATATATACACATGAATATAAATATATATACATAGAACTTATATATATATGCAGTATTAATCAGAATTTATTTGCTATTTCTCTTTTATTTAAAGTTTTAGTTTCAATTTTTTCAACATTATAAGTTACATAGTAAGGAATCACTTTGTATAATAATCTTTGTGCACCTTTCTGATTATTTTCTTCCAATGAATTACATAGAGTAAAATCACTGATTCAAAGGGGTTGAGCAATTTTAAGACCTTGAAACATTCTTTTGGAAAAAAATAACTAAAATTTTAAATAAAAGAGAAATAGTAATTTCTGATTAATACTATATTTGTATGTCTATATATAAATCATATGTATATATGTTTATAAGCATGCATATATATTCCAGTTATGTATCTTTTAACATATCTATATGTTGCTATATTAAGCTTGGCTATTTATACAAAACAACTGATTTTCTTTTGGTCATGACATTATGGATAATTTTCATCTTTTTTGTATTTGTCAGGAAGTTCTCAAATCACTATAATTAATGTAATTGATTTATAATAGGAAAACATTATAATATTTTTAAGACTTGTAGTTAAATAATGATTTTCTGTAGTTACCATTTTATTAATTTTTTTGTTACCGAATTAATGTCGTTCACTAATCCCACTCCAACCAGTAAATTCATATTCAAAATACGTTTTTTAGTACTGCAGGAATTAGCGGCTTCACAATGTTGTCTCATGTGATAGTCACAGCAAATAGTGGGCGTTATTTCCCAATTCTACGGCTGGTCAGACTGTTGGGTTATTTTACCAAAGGTGACAAGGTAACAGGGTTCCAGTTTGCACCCTGGTCTTCTGACCTAGAGTCATTCTACTGCTCTTTGCACTAATCCGGAGTCATGGAACAGTCAGCGTCCTTAGTGTCTCCAGAATTATTTCCTCTGTGAACACAATGTGGGTTAAAGCATTGGAAAAACTCAGTTAAAAGTGCATGAGCTATTAAAAGGAGAAACAGTTTTCATTTTAAGAGTTTTGTTTTATTTTTGGACAAGTCACATTTAAACATCAGAAAAATAAGTGCTTTCATAGAATTGAAAGAGCAAACAATACAATTTGAGCAGAGGTTGCCTCAATAATCTAATGTCAGTATATGTTTAATAATGTTATTCTTGAGGCCCATTAATGATTTCAGGGGAATTAGCAGGTGTCTGTAAAGTAAATAAGCACAGGAGGCAGTGTGAAATGTAGAGTTCATTTTGCCCTCAAGAACCCTTCCAGATATTGGGATAAGAATTACCTGGATCTCCTCTCTTTCTCCCTTTCACTAGCTGATTGCTCTCAGATTCCCCAGTCGTGAAGTGTTTCTTTATAGCTGGTGTCTTAGAATAAAACAAAATACAATTCCATATAGCGCCATGCAGCGTGGTACAAGGCAGTTCAGTGCAGCGTGTAAGATACAATGCAGTACAATACCATACTTAGCAACGCAGTGCAGCATCATGCGCTGCAAAATAACACACTCATGAAGAGGACTTTCAGGAGAGGGAGAGACAGGTTTCTACTAGTCTGAGCCCCTTAGTTTTTTACATGAAGAAACTAAGGCCCAGAGAGGTTAGTGATTTACTTATCAAGTTAAGCGTAGCAGTTCTTGAGATCTTTTAAACATGACAATGCTGATATGAATATGCATACAATTTACTGAAACTGGAGGATATCTTAAACTGTGGACTTGCTCAATGCTGGAGAATACAGGAATATCGAAGTGAGAGGTTGAACAGATGAGCAAAAGTGGAGAGAAGGAGAACCTGGATTTGATGCCAGTGCCAACCCTGCCCACGGCACCATTGTGGTTGGCCAGGGTTCCAGTTTCAAGATGGATAGTGTGGTTGTGGACTCAACCAGGGGCAGAACACATCCTTTTTTTTTTTTTTTTAAATATTGGGAACCTAAGTGTAAACATAATTTTCTCGTGTCTTTGGTGAATACCCTGTTCCAGCTTCCCTTGGGGCAGGACTTTGTGAGCTTTTTCAGGGCATGGTCACAACCGTGCAGGATGGCATTTCTCTTATCAATCGCAAACTGTGATGACAGTGCCTTCTAATCCCCCCCAAGCTCCCTTTGACAAATGAGTTCATTAAAGAGAGCTTGAAAATGATGTGTGTTCATGTTTCACAAATATTTATGTTAACTGTGGTATTCTGAAGCCTATATTAAAAAGTGCTATTTTTTTTCAGATGATGGTGTTAACAGTTAACAAGTTGGGTAATTTCTTGAAGTGTGTAGCTGTGCTGGACCAGCCATAACATTATTGAAATGAAATATGTTGATCTAGTAAGAGTCCATGAAATGTTTATAGACCCTGTCTTTTTTGTAAACAGAGCTTTTGTGTACACTTAACTTGCTATGCCTAAAAAAAGTCCATTTTAAATGAGCATATTGGGGTAAATTATTCAAATCATAATTTTATTTTTGTATCCTGTAATATGGATCATGGATGTTATGACAAAAATCTTTTAGTTACATGGGATCTTATAGAGACCTCACTGTTTAGCATGTTTAAAGAGGTTACTAGAGCGGGTTTGACTTCAGCCAAATCCTTGCCCTTACTCATTTGATGAAAGCTGAGTTGAGCTCTCTAGACTCTTTCATTGTTGTTTTTTCCCAGTTTCTACAGCAGGCCTTTCACCTGGAAATATGCCTTTGAAGGGGATGGTACAGATTTGGGGTTTTAAATAGCAGGGACTAAGATTATGATTGTATTACGTGAATTCTTAATGGGTTACTTATTCATGTCCAGGATTATTTAACAAAGGCAAGTAACAATGATCTCGGTTTAAATGAAAGATGAAGACAATTTTAATTGATATGAATATTGTTTTAATCACATTTAATTTCCTTATTTTTAATTTTAATTTATTTTTGACACAAATTGTATATATTTAAGGTATACAACATGATATTTTGAGATATGTATACATTGTGAAATGATTACCACAATCAGACTATTTAACATATCCATTACCTCCCAGTTCCCATTTTTTGTGTGTGGTGAGAACACTTGAGATCTACTCTGTTAGCAAATTTCAAGAATACAATGCATTATTAATAACTTTAGTCACCATGCTGTATATTAGATCCTCAGAACATATTCATCTTATAGCTGAAAGCTTGTACTCTCTAATCAACATCTCCACTTTTCCCCCAACCTCTCTCTCATAACCGCCATTCTACTCTCTGTTTCTATGAGTTTGACTTTTTTTTTAGGTTCCACATCTCTCTGAGATTATGGGATATTTGTATTTCTGTGTCTGGCTTATTTCACTTTGTATAACGTCCTCCAGATTCATCCATGTTGTAACAAACGGCAGGATTTCCATCTTTTTTTAAGGCTGAATAATATCCCCGGGTATGTATGTGTATCACGTTTTCTTTATCCATTCATCTGTTGACAGACACTAAAGTTGTTTCCATATTTTGGCTATTGTGACTAATGCTGCAGTGAACATGGGAGTGCAGATATGACTTCAAAGAGTGATTTCATTTCCTTTGGATATATACCCAGAACTGAGTCATATATACTTAGTGCTGTATTGTATATACTTCTAATTTGAATTTTTTTTTTGGTGGAGAAGATTGACCCTGAGCTAACATCTGTTGCCGATCCTCCTCTTTTTGCCTGAGGAAGATTTTTGCTGAGCTAACATCTGCACCAATCTTCCTCTATTTTGTATGTGAGATGCCACCACAGCATGACTTGATGAGCAGTGTGTAGGTCCACACCCAGGATCCAAACCTGTGAACTCCAGGCCGCTGAAGCAGAGTGCGTGAACTTAACCACTATGGCCCCTATTTTTAATTTTCTGAGGAAACGTCATACTATTTTTCATAATGCCTGTATCAATTTACTGTACCACCAACAGTGCACAAGCCTTTCCTTTTCTGCATAGGCTGTTCAGTACTTTTTGTCTTTTGACTTTTTGATAATAGCCATCCCACCAGGTGTGAGATGATATCTCATTGTGCTTTTGATTTGCATTTTCCTAATGATTAATGATGATTAGTGGGCCATCTGTTCATATACCTGTTAGCCATTTGTATGTCTTTGGAAAAATGTCCGTTCAAGTCCTTTGCCCATTTTTAATCAGCTTGTTTGTTTTTTGCTGTTCAGTTGCATGAGTTCATTTTATATTTTGGATATTAACTCCTTACCATATATATGGTTTGCAAATATTTTCTCACATTCCATAGATTGCTTATTCATTTTATTGATTGTTTCCTTTGCCGTGCAGAAGCTTTTCAGTTTGATGTAATTCCACTTATTTTTGCTTTTGTTGGCTGTGCTTTTGGTATACATTCAAAAAAATCATTGCCAAGACCATTGTAAAGGAGCTTTTCCGCTATGTTTCCTTCCAGAAGTTTTACAGTTTTGGGTCTTGCATTCAAGTCTTTAATCCATTTTGAGTTGATTTTTGCATGTGGTGTAAAGGATCCAGGTTTATTCTTTTGCATGTAGATATCCAGTTTTCCCAACACCATTTATTAAAGAGACTAACCTTTTCCCCATTGTATTTTCTTGGTGGCCTTGTAGAAAATTAGTTGACTGTATATAAGTCAATTTATTTCTGGGCTCTCTATTCTGTTCCATTGGTCTACGTGTCTGTTTTTATGCCAGTACCGTACAGTTTTGATCACTACAGCTTCACAATATAGTTTGAAGTCAGGTAGTGTGATACCTGCAACTTTGTTCTTCTGGCTTAATATTGATTTTGCTACTTGGGGTCTTTTGCTATTCCATATGAACTTTAATATTGATTTTTCATTTTCTATGAAAAATGCCATTGGATTTTGATAGGGATTGCATTGAATCTGTAGGTCACTTTGAGTAGAATGGACATTTTAACAATATAAATTCTTCCAATCCATGAACACTAGATATCCTTCCATTTATTTGTGTCTTCTTTCATTGATATTTTATAGTTTTCAGTGTATAGATATTTCACCAACTTGGTTAAATTTATTCATAATTTATTTATATAAATATACAAATGATAATTCATAATAAATAATTTTTCATTTTGTTCTATTTAAAATGCAGTATTTTTCTTAAAATCTTTTTTGGATATTCCATTTTTAGTGTATAGAAACACAAGTGATTTTTTGTAATTTTTATCTTGCAGCTTTATTGAATTCATATAGTAGTTTTAAAAGTTTTTTGGTAGAGTCTTGAGTTTTGTCTGTAAGATCATGTCCTCTGCAAACAGAGACAATTTTACTTCTTTTCTTGTTTGGATGCCTTTTATTTCTTTTTCTTACCTAATTGCTCTGGCTAGGACTTCCAGTATTATGTTGAATAAAAATGGTGAGAGTGGGCATCCTTGTCTTCTTCCTGATCTTGGAGGAAAAGATTTCAGCTTTTCACCATTGAATATGATGTTAGCTGTGAGCTTATCATACATGGCTTTTATTATGTTGGAGCATGTTCCTTCTATAGCAGGTTTGTTGAGGTTTTCTTTTTATCATGAAAGGATGTTGAATTTTGTCAAATGCTCTGCATCCTTGAGATGATCATATGATTTTTATCCTTCATTTTGCTAGTGCGATATATCAATTTATTGATTTGCATATGTTGAAACATCTTTGCATCCCAGAGTGGAATCTCACTTGATTATGGCATACAATCCTTTCAAAGTGCTGTTGAACTCAGTTGACTAGTATTTTGTTGAGGATTTTTGCATCTATATTTGTCAGGAATATTGTCCTGTAATTTTCTTTTCTTATACTATCCTTGTCTGGTTTTGGTATCAGGGTAATGCTGGTCTCGTAAAATGCATTTGGAAGTGTGGCCTCCTCTTCATTTCTTCAGAAGAGTTTGAGAAGGATTTACATTAATTCTTCTTCAAGTGTTTGGTTGAATTCACCAGTGAAGCCATCTAGTCTTGGACTTTTCTTTGTTGGGAGATTTTTGATTACTGATTCAATCTCTTTACTTGTTATTGGTCTTTTCGAGTTTTCTATTTCTTCATAATTCAGTCTTGGGTTCCTTATTGATAATATTCAAATTTTAATTGATAACAATCAAAGAAATGTGGTAGTTTAGTTGGTAAATATTCACCTAGAGCACACTTGGGAGTTAGTAAGTGATGAGAATAATACTTATTTAGTTCATGCATGCTACTACTCTTCCTTTCATTTTTATTTCTTGAATATTTCGTGAATATCTTTATATCATCAATGGTCAGGGGTTTCACAATGATCTAATATAATGCGTGTTTTAGAAAGAAGAATTTGACCTTGTCCCTTACAAATGTAAGTGGATTTTCCTCAATATAGAATTGTTATAACAGTCTGTTTGAGGAATAAAAATGTTTTCCCCAAATTGCTTTTTTAAATATGCACAAAAAGAGGATGAAATAAATACTATATCTTAGCCTTACTAAGAGTTAGTTTCTGTTGCTTCTTTTCAGCAGGTCTGACATTTGAATAGAGTTGCAACTCTGAATTAGTGGAGCAGATTGACCTTCTCTCTTTTTTTTTGGTATGGAAGTTTCGCTCTGAGCTAACATCTATTGCGCATCTTCCTGTTTTTTCTTTTGCTTGAGGAAGACTAGCTCTGAGCTAACATCTGTGCCAATCTTCCTCTATTTTGTATGTGGGTCACTGCCACAGCATGGCTTGACAAGTGGTGTAGGTCTGCACCTGGGATCTGAACCAGTGAACTTGGGCTGCTAAAGCAGAGCATGCTGAACTTAACCACTACACCATGGGGCAAGCCCCAGATTGGCCTTTTTTTTTTAACAAAGGATAGACATTCCAGTCAGGGTTCTTGGTTGAGAAGAATAAAAAAAAACTTTGGTTAAGTTAAGGCAACAAAGATTTGTTGGAGGAATATCCAGAAATTCATAGAGTTGATCTGAAGGCTGGTGATCCCAGTAGGGTAAACAGGGTTTCTTTAAATGATTCACAGCTAATGTCACTTAATTGAGAAATATAAAAGTAGCGTCACATTCCTGGAAGAAATGTTCTTGGAGGGAACAAGTAGTATATGTCTGGTGATGAGAATTCTCTCAGTCTGTGGTCACCATTGTCTGAAGATAGTCCATCTAATCCTCATCCCCACAGCTCTCATTGTTTTTCTATTGCTTTCCACAGTAGAGCTACTCACAAAGGTTACTGCAAAAACTATTTGGTTCTCAAGTTGGCAAAACTTCTTTTTCAGGCTAGTGGTGGGCACATGCATGTACACTGGTCATCAATCTCCTAATCACCATGACTCTACCCTTCTACTCCTGCCTGTCTTTACTCTACAGCCAATCTCAGCTGTCCTTTCTGGCTGACAGAAACTTGATTTACTTCTGGTGTCTTATTGCTGTGTGCCTCAGGCAGGCTAGGATGAATTTAGATTATTATAACCCCAAGAAGCAATTTTATTCCCCTTGCAAGTAATTATTTTAGGAATGGGCATGTGATGTAACACTGAAAGGTCAGCTCTTTACTGGCCTGTGGATGATGTGTGAGACCTTGATGCTTGGAGCTTCCATAGCCCTCTTGAGACCACAAAAGACTAGCCAACATGCTGAGGATGGCAGGGCAGAAAATTGGAAAGTAGTTGAATCTTTGGTGCTGTCAGTTCTTAACGGCATTTGTTTAGCAGGTTATCTGCAATTCTGCTTCGCATCGTTATGATCAGCCCCCACATTTCTAAAGTATGTGTGATTCGCTTTGAGTTGCAGTTAACTTTTGCTTTGTCAGTACAACTTGTCTTTCCTTTTCTATCATTTTTTTTCTTTACATGTCCGCACCCCTCTCTCCTCTATTGATTGTTTTAGTGGTGGGCCTGGAACCAAAGCTAAGTCAATAAGCACCCTTTCCCGATATTTGCAATACTGAATACTAAGAAAGGAAGTTGGTTCCTCTTTGGTCATGGATGTAAGATGTTGGATCTGTTGACCACCGTGCTCTCTACCCTATGATGGAAGCTGAGCTTATTTTGGAAAGGATAAAGTTGAAGGAGGATTAGGGAGGGAAGGGGAGTAGAGAGAGAGAAAGAGAGAAGGGACATAAATGAATAAATATGTGAGACGGTGTCTTATTGGCCTTTGGTTCTTTGATCACAGGTGTTCCTGAGGTCCGAATGACACATTGGACTTCTTTTGGTGTGGTTATTCAACATTTTCTTCTATTAGGGAACATCGGGGGCTCTCCCCATTAATTTTTCTGTGGTCCTAGAGAGGCTCAGGAGAGCATCCCCAAAGCTTCCCAAATGCCACTGAAAAAAGTCACTGAAGTAGCTGAGATGAGTCTTGTCTTTAGGAGGAGCTTTAAGTTTCAGAAAAAGCATGTCTTCTCTCTTTCACCACCTCCAGTTGAGGAAAACTTAATCTCTTCTTTATTGATTATAGAAACTGGCTAGGCCAGCGTCCTTTTGAAACCACAGTTTATTTCAGAACATTAGAATCAATACAAAACAAAAATTAAATATATGTATAAACAAAAGCTTATGCTGGAAGACAAAAGATGTGCTTTCTTTCCCTTGCGTTCAGGCTGTAGCAGCTCTACCCAGGGGCAGTGGGCCTAGAAAACTTTGACTGCAATTTGAAATTAGTGGTGTTTTTTTGGTGGGGGTGACAGAGAGAGACAGAGGGAGAGGGTGGCAGAAAGAGAGAGAGAGACAAAGAGAGAATTTGGGAGGGGAGCTGATAGCACTAGGCAATAGGAGGAGGGAGACCTGCCTTAATAGGACACATTATTGTCCTACGACACTTGATGAGGGAACCTAGACATCACTATTTACACAGTGAATGAGGAAGCCTTTTTATTTATTTATTTATTTTTTTGAGGAAGATTAGCCCTGAGCTAACTACTGCCGATCCTCCTCTTTTTGCTGAGGAAGCCTCCTGAGCTAACATCCGTGCCCGTCTTCCTCTACTTTATACGTGGGACGCCTACCATAGCAAGGCTTTTGCCAGGCGGTGCCATGTCCACACCCGGGATCCGAACCAGTGAACCCCGGGCCGCCAAAGCGGAACGTGCGCACTTAACTGCTGTGCCACCGGGCCAGCCCCAGGAAGCCTTTTTACAACTTACACTCCGCTTTGGGAACTTTGCATTTCAAAAGGGGAGATTTGTGACTATTTTGAGATATCTCTATGTCTCAAACAGCTAAGCAGAATGGTACTTCCTGGGAATCAGTCCCTGCAATTAGATGTATTTCTATTTGTCACTGCCTGTCATAGTTCCCCCCCAACCCACAGGTTATGGGGAATATCTGAATACACTTGAACAAACCTATAGACTTTACAGGAATTTCTGGCTTTTTCGCAACTCCTCAGTGCCTATCAGTGCATCCTCACCGCCACATCACCCACAGTCTGGCATTAGCACCCACCTTGATTACAGCTCTGCATTCTGTGTGTCGCAGGTTAGATGGCAGAGGATTGGAAATAGGGGGGTGTGAGGCATGACTTCCATAGGTACAGTGGCATGCAGATGGCGGCAGCAGAGGAGTGACAATGGTGTTTTTAATTTACAAGTGCAAACCTGGTTCCTCGGAGGTCTCGGCTGTTGGCACTGACTTTTCAATTTAAGAAAATTATTGAGACAGATTATAGTTGTTACCTCCTCCAAATTACATGATACTTTTCAAAATACCTTTTGGTACAGTTTGTTTATTGACTTGGCAATGTTTTCCAGTTGAATAAAATTAAAATTAAAGATTTCCACGATTCCACGTCTTACTTAAATTAATATTATTGCGTGTTTGGGCCTCAGAAATAATCCTTTTATAGTGAACTCATGATTATCTTCTGAGAGGTGACATGGTGAAAAAGATTTCCTGCTAGAGCATATTGAATTGCTATTGACTCAGTTAAACTCTTTATAGACAAAAATGTAATCTTTATTTACTCTGACCCAGGGAGAGCAGGAAGTGATAGGTTTCAGCTCAGACATCTAATGAATGAAATTGTTTCTGCTTGGAGAACGTGTAAACTGGCAGCTAAGTGACAAAGTTAACCGAGTCTTTCTTCCATCTAAGGCAGCTGTCCTTACCCGATAAATCTCAAGCAGGAGGCAGCATGGGGTAACTTGAGATTTTTAAACTCCTCCTGAGTCAGATTTCTATGTGGTTGCCTTATTATTTAGTTAGAAGTTATAATTATCCAGAATATCAGTCATGTCAACAGTTAGATTTATATACAAACGCTGCAGCTTCTTATAAAATGCACATTTTATTCTTTTAACAAATGTTTATTTATTGAGTATCTGTGATATCCCTGGCAGTGTTCTAGATGCTGAGGGACAGTGATGAAGAATACCAACAAGGCCCCCATTTGCATGGAGCTAGCATTCTAGTGGAGTTAGAAAACGAAAATGCTTGAAGTGAGATATTTCATGGGAAGTTTTTCTCTTCTCCTGGATTTTCAAATAAAGTCACAAACCTGAGAACCATAGATAGATCTATCTCTATGTTATGAAAGGCATTGCTATGCTACTTATTTAGGACTTGCTAAATTTATTATTTACGGTATTTCTAGCTGCTGTAACAAACTCCAAATTTTCAGTGGCTCAACACAATAGAAGTTCCTAATAATTTTAGCCGTCTGGTGGATTTGTTGTTCGTGGTTGATGGATAGTGTTCTCCATGTTGTGATTCAGGAGCCAAATTCTTTCCATCTTGTGGTTCCATCATCCTTTAGGGAGTCATACATTCCTGCATATAGTTGGAGAAAGAGAAAAGAAAGAGAATTTCCACTATTTTCTTGATTGCCTTAGCATACAGGCAACACCCATCATTTCCACTCACATACCATTGGAGAGAACTAGTCATGAGGCTCTGCCTGTGGATACAGGAGGGTCTGGGAAATATAGTATGTGGTTGGACAGTTGCTGCCCAATGACATCTTCACACTAGGAAGGGGGAGCACAGACTTTTGGTAGATAATTGATGTTTCTGCCACCTAAAGGGAGGTGAGAAATCTTTAGCCTATCACCCATTTCCAGCCCATACATGGGATGGCTAGAGACTGATCAGTAAGAAGACGAGGTTCCTTGGAAGGGAAGTGTATGCACAACAGTGAGAACTATGCTTTCTCACTTCCCTTTCCACCCGCCACAGCACATGTGAATGTGACCAGCTTCGACATAGCCACACAGAGAGAGTGGGGCTGTCTTCTTTAAGGAGAAGAAACTGACAGTTGCATGCCCATTGGCTTTTGCTGAGTTCCTCCAAACAGATTGGACCATAAAGGGAGGAAAAATGGCTAGAGTGGGAGTAAGCTGCACTTCCACTGGCAAGAGACAAGACCTTGTGGGTCAAGTGGATTCTGCTCTATGCAATGAGAATGGACTTGAGCTGTCTTGAAAGTACCTGGCTCAAGATACATTCTGCTAGAGTGGCAGATTCCAGGAGAAAGAGTCTGTGTGAGATAATGCAAGAAAGAGGAATGAAGAAGAAAACTAGAAGGTCAACCGGAGAAGATCAGCCAGCACCAACTAAGTAAATGGCCTTTGTTCTTTTACCTCTCATCCCGTCTACATCCTGTAACCCAATGGAAGAAGCCTAATGTAACCTATGAAAGGAGCCATATTAGCACAGTGATTGCAGGAGGAGAGGAAGTTAGAGCAGGGGATTGAAAAGAGCGGGTCATGTCTACCTTCTTCCTCACTAGCCATCTGAGAAATTACTAGATAGTCTTGGGGCTGGGAATGGGGTGCCAGGGAGAGAAGATCAGGGAAAGCCTTCATTTGCTATAAGATGAAAGTGTTGATTTTTTACTTCTTTATATATCTGAAAATGAGACTGTTCTAGCATTGAGAACCATCCTGATAGAACAACAAGGGATGGAGAGCAGGAGATGTTGCCTGGTTTGGAGAGTAGTAGTCAGGGAGAAACTGTTTTCAGGTTACACTCCACCAAGTTTAGTCCATCCAGTGTACGTGTTACTGTGACAATAAATGACCTAGATGAATTTAGTGATAATTGTGCCAACGAAAATAGTCCAGGGTTTTATTGAGGGTGGTATGAAGACTGGGGCAATGCACCAGGTAAAGTGACTAACAAATGCATAAGCCCTAGGGAAAGAATGAGCTTGGTGGGAAGGGTCCTAGCAGGAAGGAGCCCAGGCATTCTAGGAACAGAAAAGAGGCTTGTGAGGCTGGAGTTTGGACAGAAAAGGTAGAGGGGTGACTTGTAATCAGAGGTGTTGGCAGGGCTTCATCTTGTAGGACCTCAAGGACAAGATGAGAGATTTTATTCCATGTGCAATTAGAAGCCACTTAGAGGGTATTGTTACATAACAGAAAATATATATTGATCTCCCTCCAGTTCCTGGCACAGAGCTCCTGAAACCCTTGGAATTTCCTAAGTGATAAGGGCACTAGGAGCATCTGTTGTCCTAATACATCATCTTTGACCCCAGTTCCTGACACAGGATTCCTGAAACCCTTGGAATTTCCTGGGTGATAAGAGTGTCTTTGTTCTAATGAGGCAACTCTGGGTGGGCCCCTGGATGGCTTTTGGATGAGGGCTGGATCACCAGAAAGACCATGGAGTTATGATCAATCATGCCTATGTGATGTAGCCTCCATAAAAATTCCAAAAGAAAAGGGTTTGGAGAGCTTCCAGGTTAGTGAACACATCCACACTGGGAGCGTGACTCACCCCAGTTCCATGGGGACAGAAGCTCCTGTGCTCAGGACTCTCCCAGACGTCATGTCTTCATCTGGCTATTCATCTATATTCTTTATCATATCATTTAGTAAACTGGTAAACGTCAGTGTTTCCCTAAGTTCTGTGAGCCGCTGTAGCAAATAATCAAATCCAAGGGGGAAGAGGTCATGGGAATCTCCGATTTGTAGCCAAGTCAGACAAATTGTGGGTAACCTGGGGACCTATTACTTGCGATTGGCATCTGAAGTAGGGGGCAGTTTCGTGGGACTGAACCTTTAACCTGTGGGATCTGATGCTGTCTCCAGGAAGATAGTGTCAGAATTGAGTTAAATTGTAGGATACCCAGCTGGTATTGGAGAATTGCCTGGTGGTAGAGGGAAAAAGATTTAGTGACCAGAGTATCTGAAGTCGAGTGTTCTGTGTTAAGTAAAGGAGACACATAAGAGAACTGTAGGTTTTTCCAATACAGGTATAAAGAGTGGAATGACCTGATCTAATTGATGTTTTTAAAACATGCTTCTCTAACTATTATGTGGAGAATAAATTGTAGGGAGAATGAGTGGAAAAAATAGAGACCTGTAAGAGACTTTGTCAGGCATCAGGATGAGAGTTGATAGTGGTTTGGACTGGAGTGTTAAGGTGGCAGTGGAGAGAAGATGACAGTCTCAAGATCTAAATGGATAAAATGATCAACAGTAACTTCTGAGAGATATTTATTAAGTCATGGAAAATTGGAGTAGCAACGGTTCTTTGGAGGGAATGCTGGTGAGAGGAATCTACCCCTAAATAATATTCTTCAGTAATACTCCTTTAATGAGCAGCTTGGTGGGAGAAAATACATGTAATTAGTCAATAAACCCTGTGCTAGTCCCTAAGGATATCCCAGGTAACAAAACCGATATGGATCTTATATTTTTTTAAATATGAATTTTTACTATAAAAGAAATGCAAATAAGATTTCAGACAGCTTTCTACTATCACATTCTTTGTTAAAGTATTTACCCAACAGTCAAAATTAAAAGTACATGAAGTCTTCAGCATTGGAAAAGCTATGACAGTGGCTCCTAATTAGAGTATGTGTGCAAACAGTTTGTTAACTAAAATATTCATTTTCTTCTGTTTTTTTCATATTCTAGAATCCTTTTCTTTATATCCTGTTTTTTCTAGTTACCTTGAACTGCTAATAGGTAAAGCTTTCTTTGACATGTAAATGGAAAGAAGGCCTGACATTTCTTCCCACCTCCAATGAAGGAGATATTTGAAGGTAAAATGGTAAACTCTCAGTATTATTATTATCAGAAGTAAAATATATATAAATTTGAAGAAGTTATTTTCATGAAAAATATCTCTAGGTGTTAACATAATTAATGTAGATGCATTTGTTATGATTCATCTGTGTATATAAACACCCTAAGAGTGTTAGTACAAGCACTCACTTGACCATAATGTTGTGTAAGGCACAACCTGAAGAAAAATATGGGCCTCATTGTTTTTCCTTTGTGCCCCCTCGAACGGTATTATCCAATAAAAACATGATGGCAGCCACTTATATATTTTAAATTTTCTAGTAGTTACATTTAAAAAGTAAAAATTAACAAGTGAAATTAATTTCTAGAACATATTTTAACTCAACATAACCAAAATATTATAATTTCCTGTGTAATCAATATTAAAATTATTCATGAGATGTTTTACATTCCTATTTCATATTAAGTCTGAAATTCAGTGTGTATTTGGACTTACAGCACATCTCAATTTAGTCATATTTCAAGTGCTAAGTGTTAAAAGGTAAACTGAGGCATAGTAAATATTTTAAGAATTTATTTGACCAAAAATCTATTCAAATCAGGTAGCATCCGATCTAGCAGATGGAGCTCTGAGGAGCTGTACAAAATGAGAAACTTTTATAGGCAGAAGGGAGCAGGAACAAGGAAGTTATGCTAAGCAAGAAAGCGGGTGGTTATTTCACAGTTACTTTCCTTTAAGGGATGGCAGGAGTCTATCAGACAAATTACCTAACGAGTGCTGATCAGGTGATTCCTGCTTGACTGGTTTAAGATTCTATTTCTGGGAGAGTGGAAACTGTAATTAAGTTAAGTCTTGGTTTGGTGATGTGGGGCTTAACATAAACAGCTCCGTTTGGGGCCTGTCATCTTATTTTTAACAGAGCACATGACTACAGTATTAGACAGCACATCTTTAGAATTGGTGATATTTACCAACAATTTAAAAAAGAAAGAACAATCCCTGAAGATGTGTTTCTGTTTATTTTTTGAGGAGTCACAGCTTATTGGCTCTGCTTTCTCTACCAATGCCTAAATGAAGAAAATCAAATTGATTTTCCTGCTGTTGTCCCAACTTGAACCTGTAACTAGCTTTCTTGAGGGCTATACAAGTTGCTGGATAATAATTTAGAGTGGGAACAATGGTTCTTTTTAAGAGTTTACTACTAATGCCAGTAAAATGAGTACAATTCCTTTTAATCATCTGGAGAAATAATAACAAAAATTAGTATTTTGTAAAGATCTGTATAGTTTAATATCCCTGAAATGTAGGTGTTATGTTCGAATCAGGAAAGTGTGATTCACACAGACTGTGCAACTATTGTTGTCTAGCCTTTCTGACTGAGTTCTATGTTCTGAGTTCTGTGTTATTTTTTTTTCATTAGAAGGAGAAAAAAATAGTATAAAAACACATTTGATTCATTTATCAAATATTTATAGGGTACCTAATTAGCTATTTTAGAGATAATATAAATTTATCTGAATATACGCTAGAATTTTTAAGGAAAATAAATGTTTAGAAAGGGAAAGGAAGAAAAACTTCACAGAACTGAAAGTGATTACGATATTCATATTTCAAATCAAAGCATTTTGAAAAGTTACTTTAACTTTTCTTTGGGTCTTGTGCTGTATTTTTTTAATCCTGTAATTTTTAGTTAGAAATAACTTTTCCAGTGACCTCTGAAGTCATTGTGAAACTACCAGTGATTAAGGGTTTCATATAGCTTTATTTAATTTCATAACAATCGTAGATATAGTATTTTTAGGGCAAAATGATTAGGTTCTTTTTTAAGGAAATAAATCCTCTCAGTTTAATTAGCTGAAGTGAATATTAAGCAAGCAGAAATTTTCAAAAGAAGAGTCTCCTTTTAAAAACAAGATTATTATGAAATACAGTTTATTCAGCCTTACAGTATGCTCCTTGATTGGAATTTTCATAGCAGAATGAACAAAGAGGAATCAGTTATATCTTTAATCTGAACCTTTAACTTGCTTTTAAAATAGTCATTATTCTATAAGCCTTTACCTGTTCCCCCAGATTTGTTCCCACTCTTCCCTATCTCAGTGAGAGGTGCGACTATCCACAGAAGTTCACCAGCCAGGTCTTAAAATTCAGGTGATCCACACTGATACTGCCATTAACTATTGTTGTTTATTGGTGGCGTCTGTTCTGATTGGTATCTGTGGACCAGTCTTTATTTTGAATATGACTCTTGTCCTGACCATCTACATCCAATCAAATCACCATGTCTGGATTCATCTAGTTCTTTTCATCTCTGCTGCCATCACCTGAATTTGAATGACCATCATCAGGATCCTGCACTCTGTAGTAACCTTCTTATCCCTCCTCTCAAATCAGTCTTGCCTCCCTCCAACTCATCTTCCATGCAGCAATCATATTCTTTGAAAATAATCCATCTGGGGGCTGGTTCGGTGGCGCAGGGGTTAAGTACACATGTTCCGCTTCTTGGCGGCTGGGGTTCGCCTGTTCAGATCCTGGGTGCGGACATGGCACCGCTTGGCACACCAGGCTCTGGTAGGTGTCCCACGTATAAAGTAGAGGAAGATGGGCATGGATGTTAGCTCAGGGCCAGGCTTCCTCAGCAAAAAGAGGAGGACTGGCAGTAGTTAGCTCAGGGCTAATCTTCCTCAAAAAAAAAAAATCCATCTGATGATGAGTTTCCTCCATAAAACTTTGTACTGGCTGGCTTTGCTCTTGGGATAAACATCAAACCCCTTAATATATCCTAGAAGCTCCTACCCATCTCACTAACATAAAATCTTGTGATTGTTCCCCTTGGACTCTAAAGGGCCTTTTTTGAGCTCCTTCTAGGAACGAATGTTCTGCCTATCTCTGCTCCATCTGCTCACTACTGTTTTGTCTATTAATCATCTTGTAGATGTCAGTTCCTCAAAAAGCCCATTCCTATCTCTCTAGCTT